>NC_045964.1:54277852-54552852 GCF_010909765.2 Amblyraja radiata | reverse complement strand
GAAATATGAGGTGCTGTTTCTCAGATTGACGTGGGCCCCACTCAGACAATGGAAGCGGCCGAGCACAGCATGGTCGCCATGGGAATGGGAAACGGAGTTGAGATTGATGGCCGTCGGCAACCGGATGAACCGAATAAACTCTGACTTTTGCCTACTCATTCAGCGATATGTGTGTGTGTGTGTGTGTGTGTTTCTATGTGTGTGTGTGTGTGTGTGTGTTTATCTGTGTGTGTGTGTGTGTGTGTGTGTGTGTGTGTGTATATGTGTGTGTGTGTGTGTGTGTGTGTGTGTGTGTGTGTGTGTGTGTGTGTGTGTTTGTGTGTGTGTGTGCGTGTGTGCGCGTGTGTGTGTGTTTGTGTGTGTGTGTGTGGGTGTTTATTTGTGTGTGTGTGTTGTATGTGTGTGTTTGTGTGTTTGTCTCGTGTGTGTGTGTGTGTGTGTGTGTGATCTTGTGTGTGTGTGTGTGGTTGTGTGTGTGTGTGGGTGTATTTGTGTGTGTGTGTGCGTGTGTGCGCGTGTGTGTGTGTGTTTGTGTGTGGTGTGTGTGGGGTTGTTCTTTGTGTGTGTGTGTTGTCTGTGTGTGTTTGTGGGTTTGTCTGTGTGTGTGGTGTGTGTGTGTGTGTGTTTGTGTGTGTGTGTTGTGTGTGTGTGTGTGTGTGTAGTGTGTGTGTGTGTGTGTGTGTGCTCTCTGTCTGTGTCTTTATGGGTCTGTCTAGATTATTACCCCCGACTCTTTTGTCGCTCAATTTGTTATGTTATTTACAGCAGGGGTGTCAAACGTCCGGCCCGCTCGCACCCTCGCCGCTGTTTCTCTCTCTCTCTCTCTCCCCGCTCTCCCTCGCCACTCTCTCTCTCCCACCGCTGTCTGTGCCACCTCGCTCAGGAATCTCTCCGCATCCGCGGGCATGTTTCATGCGGATCCCGCGGCCGTCCGACCGACTCAGTCCCAGCGCTGCGTCTCCCCGTGCCCGCGCACCACCATCCGCTTCAATGGGAGCCGAGCAGCCTCGCTCGCTCCCGGGACCAGCACTGTGCTCACCCGCGTCCTAGCGCCCGCCGCCTACCTCCAACTTCTCAAGAAGTTCCAGACTCTTAAGTCTCACTCACAACATTAAAAAAAAAAAATTTAAATCGTTAATTTTATGGAGCTCATTTTAAACAGTTTTTCCCCTCTGACACTCCTTTCCCACGGGTTTCAGCCAATAATCTCTTCTTCCTGCTTCTCCGAGCTCCGCGTAAACACTGGGCTAAGGCTGGCTTTTTGGCAGTTTTAAACTGCTTTCCCCCTCAGTTTACAGATTCCGCAGCGAGTGAGTCAGGCCTGCCGTTGAGATTTGCCCGGGACTCGCCTGGAGTCAATCACCCGGTCGCCTGGTAGTTTGACGGTAGAATGCCCAGTCCATCGCACGCTCTCTCAATAGGCAGGCAAGCGAATATGCACAATCGGACAGACACAATGAACTCAGCGGGACACGTAGCATCTCTGGAGATAAAAGATATCGCTGTCGTAGGTTGTCACCAGATGTCATACATAAGCACACCCCCCCCCCCCCCCCCCCCCTCCCCAGGCCCTTTAGTTCGTCACCTGGTGTCGATGGATCTGTCCCACTTAGGCACTTTTTTGGGCGGCTATAGGTTACTGACGCAAAAATATCAGTCCTTGGCACTCCCTTAAAGAGTCGGCTAAGTAGGACAGGCCCACAAAGGGTAGACGCATGCTCAGACGCAGTCAGTAATTCATTCTTTCAGTTTATTTTTATTCACGGCTGTACAAAGGTGCAGTGAAATATATTTTGTACATACAGCTCATCAGGTCAATAGTCATACATAAGCACAACCCCCCCCCCCCCCCCCCCCCGTTAATACAGAATGCACATAATAGACCACAGAGTGAATTTGCAAATGAGACGTTTGGCGCCAAATTATTGTCCCAGCTGCATCTGGCAACAAATGGCCGTTGCATCTGTCGCCACCTTTCCGGACGTTCAGCGACCCGTATCCCCAAATCGACGTTCGACGTGGGGCACCAACTGCAGCCCACTCCAAGTCAATCGCATGGTCGCCGAGTGTATAACATTCCGTGTCTAGTACCGCCGCCGGAAAGGCCAGGCCCTCTGTTGAGATATGGCCGGGGCTCGGCGGGCTTCCCTCTCCGGGCGGGTTACCGATTGCGCGGCGAGCGAGCCAGACCTGCCATTGGGATAGGGCCGCGGCTCGCCAGGACTCAATCACACAGATGCCGAGTTGTTGGGCAATGGAAGGCACCCGCTCGTACGCCCAGTGAAACACCCTGTCACCCAGTAGGTTGGCAATCACACCTCCGGACGACCAGTTCATGATGCGGTTGCCGCTTAGGTAAGTAAAGGTACAAGCACGCACACACATCCAGTTCATGATGCGGTCGCTGTGTCGATGTGCAAACGAATACGCACGTTCGGACACCCAGTCAATTCCTCGGTAGCCGAGTCGGTAAGCAAACATAAACGTTGGCCCGGACGTCCACACAGTCGCCCGTTGTGCCAGTCGGTGGGCGAACGAACACGCATGAAGCGACGCCCATTCAATCGCTCGGTCGCCGATGAGGAAGGCAAGCGAACACGAGCGCTCGAATGCCCAGTCCATCGCACGCTCTCCCAATAGGTAGGCAAGCGAATATGCACAATCGGACAGACACAATGTACTGGAGCAACTCAGCGGGACACGTAGCATCTCTGGAGATAAAAGATAGCTGACGATTCGAGTCGAGTTCCTCCTTCAGAATGAAAACGAAAATTGATTGTGGTGGAGTTTATATTGGAGGCGGCAACAGATGAGAACCAATCGGGGCTTGGCAGAATTAATCTCAGGCAGGGCAGTGACTGGTTTTCTGATTGTAGGCGACGGGGAGGCTACAGTTCAGTAAATGTTCGAATTGAGCAATAGTGAGGTTGAAGCAGGAAGAAGAGATTATTGTCTGAAACCCGTTCCCTACCGTTCCCTCCCCTTTCCTCTTCTCTTGCCCACTCCTCCGCCCTCGGTCATTTATCCAGTTCCACAGGTAACAATATTTGACGTTCGAATATTTATTCCACTGGGCTCAGATCGAAAATGTATTGCTGGAGCCGCGAAATGAGCCATATGCATTAATTTTCGAAATGAGCCGAGTGCATTAATTTTCGAAATGAGCCGAGTGCATTAAATTTTCGAAATGAGCCCAGTGCAATAGTGAGGTTGCACGGAGTCGACCCTCGCCCCCCCGGGACCCGGACCCTCGCCCCCCTCGGGACCCGGACCCTCGGCCCCCGGCCCCGACCCTCGCCCCCCCGGGACCCGGACCCTCGCCCCCCGGCCCCGACCCTCGCCCCCCCCGGGACCCGGACCCTCGCCCCCCCGGGACCCGGACCCTCGCCCCCCCGGGACCCGGACCCTCGCCCCCCGTCCCGGAACCTTGCCCCCCCGGGACCCGGACCCTCGTCCCCCCGGGACCCGGACCCTCGCCCCCCGGGACCCGGACCGTCGCCCCCCGGCCCCGACCCTCGCCCCCCCGGGACCCGGACCCTCGCCCCCCCGGGACCCGGACCCTCGCCCCCCGTCCCGGACCCTCGCCCCCCCGGGACCCGGACCCTCGTCCCCCCGCGACCCGGACCCTCGCCCCCCGGGACCCGGACCGTCGCCCCCCCGGGACCAGGACCCTCGCCCCCCGGCCCCGACCCTCGTCCCCCCGGGACCCGGACCCTCGCCCCCCCCCCGGCCCCGACCCTCGCCCCCCCGGCCCCGACCCTCGCCCCCCCGGGACCCGGACCCTCGCCCCCCCGGCCCCGACCCTCGCCCCCCCGGCCCCGACCCTCGCCCCACCGGGACCCGGACCATAGCCCCGCCCCCCCCGGCCCCGACCCTCGCCCCCCCGGGACCCGGACCCTCGCCCCCCCCGGCCCCCACCTTCGCCCCCCCGGCCCCGACCCTCGCCCCCCGGTCCATCTGAGCCCAGTGCAATAAATTTTCGTTCTGATCCCAGTGTTTACGTGGAGCTCGGAGAAGCAGGAAGAAGAGTTTATTGTCTGAAACCCGTTCCCTACAATTCCCTCCCCTTTCCTCTTCTCTTGCCCACTCCTCCGCCCTCGGTCATTTATCCAGTTCCACAGGTAACAATATTTGACGTTCGAATATTTATTCACTGGGCTCAGATCGAAAATGTATTGCTGGAGCCGCGAAATGAGCCATATGCATTAATTTTCGAAATGAGCCGAGTGCAATAGTGAGGTTGCACGGAGTCGACCCTCGCCCCCCCGGGACCCGGACCCTCGGCCCCCGGCCCCGACCCTCGCCCCCCTGGGACCCGGACCCTCGCCCCCCGGCCCCGACCCTCGCCCCCCCGGGACCCGGACCCTCGCCCCCCCGCCCCCCGGCCCCGGAGGGACTCACACATACACCCCGCATACAACCCCCCCCCGCACACACTCACTCACCCTACACCACCACCCCCACACACATCCACACCCCACACACCACACACATACTCTCACCCCACACATACCCCACACACACATACACACACACACCCACACACACATATACACACACACGCCACACACACATACACACACCCCCACACACACATACTCATACCCCACATACACACACACACCCCACACACACACACATACACTCACCCTACCCCCCCCCCCCCCCCACACACACACACACCCCACACACACACCCACCCCCCCACACACATACTCTCACCCCACACACACACACACACCACACACATACACACACACACCCCACACACACATACACACCCACCCCACACCACACATACCACCCCCACACCACATACCCACACCACCCACCCCACACAGACAGACACACCCCCCCACACACACATACACACCCACCCCACACACACATACACACACACACCCCACACCCACACACATACACTCACCCTCACACCCCCCACACACACACACCCCCCACACACACACACACACCCCCCCACACACATACTCTCACCCCACTCCCACACACACGCCACACACATACACACACACACCCCACACACACATACACACACACATCCCACACACACACACCCACCCCACCCCCACACACATACTCTCACCCCACACCCACACACACCCCACACACATACACACACTCACCCCACACACACACCCCACACACACTCATCCAGTTCCCCCATTCACACATTCCAAATGCTATATTTTTCATGCATTGTTTCAGCAAAACATTTGCTACCATTTACACACCAGTCTCAATATCAAGTCACATAAAAAATTGAAAATTGTTTCACTTTATTTTTTAGTTTGATGGTATTTTATTTAAAAACATTAATTATCTGCTTAAAGTTCACACCATGTTCAATGTGTGTAGATTGTGATAGAGCAAAAATGCACACAAATGCCACTGCAAAAGCATCTTGTGTTGTGCATTTGTCCATTTTTGCTTTGTTTCATGCATCTTGCAATGGACTAGTCTTAAAGCCATAGTGTTTGCTTGTGACCAGGGATTTTGCCTAAATTAAATGATAAACTAGCATATTCATGGTCTTAGATGCTACCAGTGTCGGCTCCATCTGTGGGTGTGTCCGATGACACGGGGGCAGCAACATCTTCTACAACCTCGCAGCACTCAAATCTTCTACAAACACCAGGTCACTCTTATTGCTACGTGAGGATTCCATGAATCTCAAAAATGCATATGTCTTTTGCAGCCTGTTGTACAAATTCCATGATTTGCACCCTGGAATGTTTACTCCCTCTACATCCTGAACACATTTCTGAAACAAGGTTACTCATTTTTTAACCTCAACACTTCTCGATTTTGAATCATTCTTCTCTCTGCAACTGACTCACAAAATCGAGTATACCCTTCCCCATTCATGTTTCTCTAGACACTCTTTTTGCTGCCTAGTAAGAAACTTTGTGTAGCTTTGGTAACAACTTAAGTCATATCTTACTTCTAGTGCAACAAGATCCTGCCCCCAAATGTGCAGGAGAATTCCCTCAACTTTGCAGATTTCTGCAGTAAAGAGAAGTTTACCAGCGGTTAAAGTTTCACATTGTACCAGGTTCTCCCTTTTCCTTTTTCTTGTGTACCACTCAGTGATGGTCTTGTCCTTTCTGCATATGATGCACTGATGAGGCAGAAGGTGGGCAGATCTGCAGTGAGAAGATGCAACAGGGGGATCAGATCCTTTTTCACATTGAACCCTGACCTTGGAGGGAGGCTCTCCTTTTTCTTCTTCCCCTTCCTTCTGACTGGTGGTCACAGCTGGATTAAAATATACAAAATAACAGAAACAAAATACAAAGATAACTTAAGAGAAGTGACTGTTGTGAATTATGAAGTTTAATAATGATGTAATTTGAAAAAAAGTATTTCAGCTCTCATTGGGTTAAATAAATTTAAAAATCCTAGGTAATTCTTTTTTTCAATACCAAAGAAGATAACAGGAAAACAAAATGATGTTAGGCGTTTTCGTTAGGCATGGATGAGTGGACAACTTTCACAAAATTGTCATTATGTTGTAATCAGTCTTGTTTATGTCTTCACTTCTATATCAATATTTGCAAAGAAATTCAAGAATAGGGATAGACGTATCAAAATGTATCTCCAATTTGTGACAGAGCAATCGCTAGTCACTTCTATTGTCTCTTCATTGATGTTCGATACAAAATGAATGGGTATTCTCTGATCGTAGCTACCAATTTTTTGTGTGTGTTTAGAATATTTTTCCTTGTCAATACTTGAACAAAACAAAATGAGAGAGTATCATCAGTGCAATGTCTCAGTCGCCTGTAGGTCAACAGACAATTAAGTCCCAGCGTGCGTGTTTGTTTGTCTACAGAATCCTAGACCGATTGATTGACTGGGCGTCTGACCATGCATGGACATTTGCCTCCTCATCGGCAACCGGGTGATTCAACCGGGTCCGACCGAGGGCGTTCGATCGCCAAACTACCAGGCGACCGGGTGATTGACTCCCGGCGAGTCCCGGGCAAATCTCAACGGCAGGCCTGACTCACTCGCTGCGGAATCTGGAAAAGAAGTTGAACTTCTTGTGAAGTTGGATGTAGGCGGCTACCAGGGTGAGCACAGTGCTGGTCCCGGGAGCGAGCGCGGCTGCTCGGCTCCCATTGAAGCGGATGGTGGTGCGCGGGTACGCGGAGACGCAGCGCTGGGACTGGGTCGGTCTCTTAAGTCTCACCCACAACTTAAAAAAAATAATTAAATCGTTAATTTTAAGACTGGCTTTTTGGCGCTCATTTTAAACAGTTTTTCCCCTCTGACACTCCTTTTACATTGGAGGCGGCAATAGATGAGAACCAATCGGGGCTTGGCAGAATTAATCTCAGGCAGGGCAGTGGCTGGTTGACTGATTGTAGGCGACGGGGAAGCTGGAGTCAAAATGTGATTACCTGTGGAACTGGATACATGACCGAGGGCGGAGGAGTGGGCAAGAGAAGCGGAAAAGGAAGGAAATGTAGGCTGACGCTGTCTACAAATTAGAGGATGCACATTTCATACCGCAGGGTGCAAACTATTCCATGGAAATATGAGGTGCTGTTTCTCAGATTGACGTGGGCCCCACTCAGCCAATGGAAGCGGCCGAGCACAGCATGGTCGACATGGGAATGGGTAACGGAGTTGAAATTGATGGCCGTCGGCAACCGGATGAACCGAATAAACTCTGACTTTTGCCTACTCATTCAGCGATATATGTGTGTGTGTGTGTGTGTGTGTGTGTGTGTGTGTGTGTGTGTGTGTGTGTGTGTGTGTGTGTGTGTGTTTCTATGTGCGTGTGTGTGTGTTTATGTGTGTGTGTGTGTGTTTATGTGTGTGTGTGTTTCTGTGTGTTTCTGTGTGTGTGTGTTTATGTGTGTGTGTGTGTATGTGTGTGTGTTTCTCTGTGTGTGTGTGTGTGTGTGTTTGAATGTGTGTGTGTGTGTGTGTTTGAATGTGTGTGTGTGTGTTTGTATGTGTGTGTGTGTGTGTGTGTGTGTGTTTATGTTTGTGTGTGTGTGTGTGTGTTTGAATGTGTGTGTGTGTGTGTGTGTGTGTGTGTGTGTGTGCGTGTGTGTTTCTATGTGTGTGTGTGTGTGTTTATGTGTGTGTGTGTGTGTTTATGTGTGTGTGTGTGTGTGTTTATGTGTGTGTGTTTCTGTGTGTTTCTGTGTGTGTGTGTTTATGTGTGTTTATGTGTGTGTGTGTGTGTGTGTGTGTTTCTCTGTGTGTGTGTGTGTGTTTGAATGTGTGTGTGTGTGTGTTTGAATGTGTGTGTGTGTTTGTATGTGTGTGTGTGTGTGTGTGTGTTTATGTGTGTGTGTGTGTGTGTGTGTTTGAATGTGTGTGTGTGTGTGTGTGTGTGTGTGTGTGTGTGTGTGTGTGTGTGTGTGTGTGTGTGATCTATGTATGTGTATTTATGAGTATGTACATATATATATACACACCGACTAAGCTCTTTTGTCGCTCAAGTTTGTTATGTTATTTACAGCAAAGGTGTCAAACTTCCGGCCCGCTCGCTCCCTCGCCGCTGTCCCCCCCTCTCTCTCTCTCTCTCCGCTCTCCCTCGCCACTCTCTCTCTCCCAGCGCTTTCTGTGCCACCTCGCTCAGGAAACTCTCGGCATCCGCGGACATGTTTCATGCGGACCCCGCGACCGCCCGACCGACCCAGTCCCAGCGCTGCGTCTCCCCGTGCCCGCGCACCACCATCCGCTTCAATGGGAGCCGGGCAGCCGCGCTCGGTCCCGGGACCAGCATTGTGCTCACCCGGGTCCTAGCGCCCGCCGCCTACCTCCAACTTCTCAAGAAGTACCACTTCTCTTAAGTCTCACTCACAACACGCACGCAGGGACATAATTACCTGTTGACCGACAAGCGACTGCCGCCAAATTTTCAACATGCTGAAAAACGTTAGGAAACAGTCGCGACAATATCGCTGTCATTTTTTGGGCGACTACAGGCGACTGCCGCAAATTTTTCAAAATACTGATTTTTTTTCAATTTGAAAATGAGACGTTTGGCGCCAAGTTATTGTCCCAGCTGCATCTGGCAACAAATGGCCGTTGCATCTGTCGCCACCTTTCCGGACGTTCAGCGACCCGTCTCCCCAAATCTCGTACGGCCCTATTCAGCCCATGTTCGACCTGGTGCACCAACTGGGGCCCACTCCAAGCCAATCGCATGGTTTCCGAGTGTATAACATTCCGTGTCTAGTACCGCCGGCGGAAAGGCCAGGCCCTCTGTTGAGATATGACCGGGGTCGGCGGGCTTCCCTCTCCGGGCGGGTTACCGATTGCGCGGCGAGCGAGCCAGACCTGCCATTGGGATAGGGCCGCGGCTCGCCAGGACTCACTCACACAGTCGCCGAGTTGTTGGGCAATGGAAGGCACCCGCTCATACGCCCAGTGAAACACCCTGTCACCCAGTAGGTTGGCAATCACACCTCCGGACGACCAGTTCATGATGCGGTTGCCGCTTAGGTAAGTAAAGGTACAAGCACGCACACACATCCAGTTCACCATGCGGTTGCCGAATAGGCAGGCTAAGGTACACACACGGTCAGACGCCCTGTCAATCACACGGTCGCTGTGTCGATGTGCTAACGAATACGCACGTTCGGACACCCAGTCAATTCCTCGGTAGCCGAGTCGGTAAGCAAACATAAACGTTGGCCCGGACGTCCACACAGTCGCCCGTTGTGCCAGTCGGTAGTCGAACGAACACGCATGAAGCGACGCCCATTCAATCGCTCGGTCGCCGACGAGGAAGGCAAGCGAACACGAGCGCTCGAATGCCCAGTCCATCGCACGCTCTCCCAATAGGCAGGCAAGCGAATATGCACAATCGGACAGACACAATGTACTGGAGCAACTCAGCGGGACACGTAGCATCTCTGGAGATAAAAGATAGCTGACGCTTCGGGTCGAGTTCCTCCTTCAGAATGAAAACGAAAATTGATTGTGGTGGAGTTTATACTGGAGGCGGCAACAGATGAGAACCAATCGGGGCTTGGCAGAATTAATCTCAGGCAGGGCAGTGACTGGTTGGCTGATTGTAGGCGACGGGGAGGCTACAGTGCAGTAAATGTTCGACATGAGCCCAGTGCATTAGTGAGGTTGAAGCAGGAAAAAGAGATTATTGTCTGAAACCCGTTCCCTACAGTTCCCTCCCCTTTCCTCTTCTCTTGCCCACTCCTCCGCCCTCGGTCATTTATCCAGTTCCACAGGTAACAACATTTGACGTTCGAATATTTATTGCACTGGGCTCAGATCGAAAATGTATTGCCTGGAGCCGCGGCCCCGGCCCTCTTTCCCCCCGGCCCTGGACCCTCGCCCACCCCCCTTCCCCTGGACCCGAACCTCGTCCCCCCGGCCCCGGAGGGACACACACATACACCCCGCATACACCCCCCCCCCCCCCCCCCCACACACTCACTCACCCTACACCACCACCCCCACACACATCCACACCCACACACCACACGCTGTCGTAGGTTGTCACCATATGTCGGACGTGAATCCCATTAAAATCAGTCCCTGGCACTCCCTTAAAGAGTCGGCTAAGTAGGACATGCCCACAAACGCCTCATCGGCGCCAATCAGTCAGCGAGTCGCCGTGTATATAAGCAAGGGTAGATGCATGCTCAGACGCAGTCAATAATTCAGTATTTCAGTTTGTTTTTATTTACGGCTGTACAAAGGTGCAGTGAAATATATTTTGTACATACAGCTCATCAGGTCAATAGTCATACATAAGCACTAACCCTAACGCGCTCGAATGTCCAGCCCATCGCACGCTCTCTCAATAGGTAGGCAAGCGAATATGCACAATCGGACAGACACAATGAACTCAGCGGGACACGTAGCATCTCTGGAGATAAAAGATAGCTGACGATTCGAGTAGAGTTCCTCCTTCAGAATGAAAACGAAAATTGATTGTGGTGGAGTTTATACTGGAGGCGGCAACAGATGAGAACCAAACGGGGCTTGGCAGAATTAATCTCAGGCAGGGCAGGGCAGTGGCTGGTTGACTGATTGTAGGCGAGGGGGAGGCTGAAGTCAAAATGTGATTACCTGTGGAACTGGATACACGACCGAGGGCGGAGGAGTGGGCAAGAGAAGCGGAAAGGGAAGGAAATGTAGGCAGACGCTTCTACAAATTAGAGGATGCACATTTCATACCGCAGGGTGCAAATTATTCCATGGAAATATGAGGTGCTGTTTCTCAGATTGACGTGGGCCCCACTCAGACAATGGAAGCGGCCGAGCACAGCATGGTCGCCATGGGAATGGGAAACGGAGTTGAGATTGATGGCCGTCGGCAACCGGATGAACCGAATAAACTCTGACTTTTGCCTACTCATTCAGCGATATGTGTGTGTGTGTGTGTGTGTGTGTTTCTATGTGTGTGTGTGTGTGTGTGTGTGTGTGTGTATATGTGTGTGTGTGTGTGTGTGTGTGTGTGTGTGTGTGTGTGTGTGTTTGTGTGTGTGTGCGCGTGTGTGTGTGTTTGTGTGTGTGTGTGTGGGTGTTTATTTGTGTGTGTGTTGTATGTGTGTGTTTGTGTGTTTGTATGTGTGTGTGTGTGTGTGTGTGTGTGTGTGTGTGTGTGTGTGTGTGTGTGTGTGTGTGTGTGATCTATGTATGTGTATTTATGGGTATGTATATATATATACACACCGACTCTTTTGTCGCTCAAATTTGTTATGTTATTTACAGCAGGGGTGTCAAACGTCCGGCCCGCTCGCACCCTCGCCGCTGTTTCTCTCTCTCTCTCTCTCCCCGCTCTCCCTCGCCACTCTCTCTCTCCCACCGCTGTCTGTGCCACCTCGCTCAGGAATCTCTCCGCATCCGCGGGCATGTTTCATGCGGATCCCGCGGCCGTCCGACCGACTCAGTCCCAGCGCTGCGTCTCCCCGTGCCCGCGCACCACCATCCGCTTCAATGGGAGCCGAGCAGCCGCGCTCGCTCCCGGGACCAGCACTGTGCTCACCCGGGTCCTAGCGCCCGCCGCCTACCTCCAACTTCTCAAGAAGTTCCAATCTCTTAAGTCTCACTCACAACATTAAAAAAAAAAAATTTAAATCGTTAATTTTATGGAGCTCATTTTAAACAGTTTTTCCCCTCTGACACTCCTTTCCCACGGGTTTCAGCCAATAATCTCTTCTTCCTGCTTCTCCGAGCTCCGCGTAAACACTGGGCTACGACTGGCTTTTTGGCAGTTTTAAACTGCTTTCCCCCTCAGTTTACAGATTCCGCAGCGAGTGAGTCAGGCCTGCCGTTGAGATTTGCCCGGGACTCGCCTGGAGTCAATCACCCGGTCGCCTGGTAGTTTGACGAGCGAACGCCCACGGTCGGACCCGGCTGAATCCCCGGTTGCCGACGAGGAGGCAAACAAATGAACACGCAGGGTACACAAAATTGCTGGGGAAACTCAGCGGGTGCAGCAGCATCTATGGAGCGAAGGAAATAGGCGACGTTTCGGGCCGAAACCCTTCTTCAGACTGATGGGGGGTGGGGGGGGGGGGGGGGGGGGGGTGGGGGGGGGGGGGGGGGGGGGGGAGAAAGAAGGAAAAGGGGAGGAGGAGGTGGAGCCCGAGGGCGGGCGGATGGGAGGGTGGGAGGAGACAGCTAGAGGGTTAAGGAAGGGGAGGAGACAGCAAGGGCTAGCAAAATTGGGAGAATTCAATGTTAATGCCAAACGGACGCAAGGTCCCCAGACGGAATATGAGGTGCTGTTCCTCCAATTTCCGCTGTTGCTCACTCTGGCAATGGAGGAGACCCAGGACAGAGAGGTCGGATTGGGAATGGGAGGGGGAGTTGAAGTGCTGAGCCACCGGGAGTTCAGGTAGGTTATTGCGGACTGAGCGGAGGTGTACGCACGTTTGGACGCCGAGTCAATCAATCGGTCTCGGATTCGGTAGACAAACAAACACGCACGCAGGGACTTAATTACCTGTTGACCGACAGGCGACTGCCACAAAAATTTCAACATGCTGAAATTTTTTAGAAAACAGTGGCGACAATATCGCTGTCATTTTTAGGGCGACTACAGGCGACTGCCGCAAACTTTTCAAAATACTGACATTTTTTCGGCGACAGTCGCGACAATATCGCTGTCAAAAGGGCCTGTCCCACCAGCATGCGATTGCATGCGTCTCGCGCGACCAAGTGGTGGCTTGTGACGTAGGGCCTCGCGGGGCCGGTCCCACTTCCTAGCGCGGAGGCGTATAGAGTTGTGCGGGGCTGGACCTGACATCGTACTCACCAATTAGCTGGGCAGGAGGCGGGCCAACTGGATTTGGTCGTCGCACGTCGTCTGGCGGTGACGTCATCGCGCAATGGGACGCCGGGCGGTGACGTCATCGCGCAACGCCACGCGCTGGGCGTACGCCGACACGCGGCGTACGACATCCAGACGTTTCGTATTAGATTAGATTAGATTAGATAGCCTTTATTGTCATTCAGACCGAAGTCTGAACGAAATTGAAGCAGTCATACATACAATACAGTACAATAAAAAACAACAATAAACACATATTAACATCCACCACAGTGAGTCCACCCAACATCTCCTCACTGTGATGGAGGCAAAGGTCTTAGGTCTCCAGTCTCTTCCCTCCTCTTCTCCCTCTGCGCTGAGGCGATATGCCCGTCGAGCTACGTACGTTCTCAATGCGCCTGCCGGCCTACAGACAATGTCGCTGTCGTAGGTTGTCGTAGGTTGTGTAGGTTGTCACCAGATGTCGGAGGTGAATTCCATTGAAACCAGTCCCTGGCACTCCCTCATCAGGTCAATAGTCATACATAAGCACTAACCCTAACACTAATGCGCTCGAATGCCCAGTCCATCGTACGCTCTCTCAATAGGCAGGCAAGCGAATATGCACAATCGGACAGACACAATGAACTCAGCGGGACACGTAGCATCTCTGGAGATAAAAGATATCGCTGTCGTAGGTTGTCACCAGATGTCATACATAAGCACAGCCCCCCCCCCCCTCCCCCCCCCCCCCAGGCCCTTTAGTTCGTCACCAGGTGTCGATGGATCTGTCCCACTTAGGCAATTTTTTGGGCGGCTACAGGTTACTGACGCAAAAATATCAGTCCTTGGCACTCCCTTAAAGAGTCGGATAAGTAGGACAGGCCCACAAAGGGTAGACGCATGCTCAGACGCAGTCAGTAATTCATTCTTTCCGTTTATTTTTATTTACGGCTGTACAAAGGTGCAGTGAAATATATTTTGTACATACAGCTCATCAGGTCAATAGTCATATATAAGCACAACCCCCCCCCCCCCCCCCCGTTAATACAGAATGCACATAATAGACCACAGAGTGAATTTGCAAATGAGACGTTTGGCGCCAAATTATTGTCCCAGCTGCATCTGGCAACAAATGGCCGTTGCATCTGTCGCCACCTTTCCGGACGTTCAGCGACCCGTATCCCCAAATCTCGTACGGCCCTATTCAGCCCATGTTCGACGTGGGGCACCAACTGCAGCCCACTCCAAGTCAATCGCATGGTCGCCGAGTGTATAACATTCCGTGTCTAGTACCGCCGCCGGAAAGGCCAGGCCCTCTGTTGAGATATGGCCGGGGCTCGGCGGGCTTCCCTCTCCGGGCGGGTTACCGATTGCGCGGCGAGCGAGCCAGACCTGCCATTGGGATAGGACCGCGGCTCGCCAGGACTCAATCACACAGATGCCGAGTTGTTGGGCAATGGAAGGCACCCGCTCGTACGCCCAGTGAAACACCCTATCACCCAGTAGGTTGGCAATCACACCTCCGGACGACCAGTTCATGATCCGGTTGCCGCTTAGGTAAGTAAAGGTACAAGCACGCACACACATCCAGTTCATGATGCGGCCGATGTGTCGATGTGCAAACGAATACGCACGTTCGGACACCCAGTCAATTCCTCGGTAGCCGAGTCGGTAAGCAAACATAAACGTTGGCCCGGACGTCCACACAGTCGCCCGTTGTGCCAGTCGGTAGGCGAACGAACACGCATCAAGCGACGCCCATTCAATCGCTCGGTCGCCGATGAGGAAGGCAAGCGAACACGAGCGCTCGAATGCCCAGTCCATCGCACGCTCTCCCAATAGGTAGGCAAGCGAATATGCACAATCGGACAGACACAATGTACTGGAGCAACTCAGCGGGACACGTAGCATCTCTGGAGATAAAAGATAGCTGACGATTCGAGTCGAGTTCCTCCTTCAGAATGAAAACGAAATTTGATTGTGGTGGAGTTTATATTGGAAGCGGCAACAGATGAGAACCAATCGGGGCTTGGCAGAATTAATCTCAGGCAGGGCAGTGACTGGTTTTCTGATTGTAGGCGACGGGGAGGCTACAGTTCAGTAAATGTTCGAAATGAGCAATAGTGAGGTTGAAGCAGGAAGAAGTGTTTATTGTCTGAAACCCGTTCCCTACAGTTCCCTCCCCTTTCCTCTTCTCTTGCCCACTCCTCCGCCCTCGGTCATTTATCCAGTTCCACAGGTAACAATATTTGACGTTCGAATATTTATTCCACTGGGCTCAGATCGAAAATGTATTGCTGGAGCCGCGAAATGAGCCATATGCATTAATTTTCGAAATGAGCCGAGTGCATTAATTTTCGAAATGAGCCGAGTGCATTAAATTTTCGAAATGAGCCCAGTGCAATAGTGAGGTTGCACGGAGTCGACCCTCGCCCCCCTGGGACCCGGACCCTCGCCCCCCCGGGACCCGGACCCTCGCCCCCCTCGGGACCCGGACCCTCGGCCCCCGGCTCCGACCCTCGCCCCCCCGGGACCCGGACCCTCGCCCCCCGGCCCCGACCCTCGCCCCCCCGGGACCCGGACCCTCGCCCCCCCGGGAACCGGACCCTCGCCCCCCCGGGACCCGGACCCTCGCCCCCCGTCCCGGACCCTCGCCCCCCCGGGACCCGGACCCTCGTCCCCCCGGGACCCGGACCCTCGCCCCCCGGGACCCGGACCGTCGCCCCCCGGCCCCGACCCTCGCCCCCCCGGAACCCGGACCCTCGCCCACCCGGGACCAGGACCCTCGCCCCCCGGCCCCGACCCTCGTCCCCCCGGGGACCCGGACCCTCGCCCCCCCCCCCCCCGGCCCCGACCCTCGCCCCCCCGGCCCCGACCCTCGCCCCCCCGGGACCCGGACCCTCGCCCCCCCGGCCCCGACACTCGCCCCCCCGGCCCCGACCCTCGCCCCCCCGGCCCCGACCCTCGCCCCCCGGTCCATCTGAGCCCAGTGCAATAAATTTTCGTTCTGATCCCAGTGTTTACGTGGAGCTCGGAGAAGCAGGAAGAAGAGATTATTGTCTGAAACCCGTTCCCTACAGTTCCCTCCCCTTTCCTCTTCTCTTGCCCACTCCTCCGCCCTCGGTCATTTATCCAGTTCCACAGGTAACAATATTTGACGTTCGAATATTTATTCCACTGGGCTCAGATCGAAAATGTATTGCTGGAGCCGCGAAATGAGCCATATGCATTAATTTTCGAAATGAGCCGAGTGCATTAATTTTCGAAATGAGCCGAGTGCATTAAATTTTCGAAATGAGCCCAGTGCAATAGTGAGGTTGCACGGAGTCGACCCTCGCCCCCCTGGGACCCGGACCCTCGCCCCCCCGGGACCCGGACCCTCGCCCCCCCCGGGACCCGGACCCTCGGCCCCCGGCCCCGACCCTCGCCCCCCCGGGACCCGGACCCTCGCCCCCCCGGCCCCGACCCTCGCCCCCCCCGGGACCCGGACCCTCGCCCCCCCGGGACCCGGACCCTCGCCCCCCGTCCCGGACCCTCGCCCCCCCGGGACCCGGACCCTCGTCCCCCCGGGACCCGGACCCTCGCCCCCCGGGACCCGGACCGTCGCGCCCTGGCCCCGACCCTCGCCCCCCGCGACCCGGACCCTCGCCCCCCCCCCCCCCCCGGCCCCGACCCTCGCCCCCCCCGGCCCCGACCCTCGCCCCCCCCCGGGACCGGACCCTCGCCCCCCGGCCCCGACTCTCGCCCCCCCCGGCCCCGACCCTCGCCCCACCGGGACCCGGACCATAGCCCCGCCCCCCCCCCGGCCCCGACCCTCGCCCCCCCGGGACTCGGACCCTCGCCCCCCCCCGGCCCCGACCCTCGCCCCCCGGTCCATCTGAGCCCAGTGCAATACATTTTCGTTCTGATCCCAGTGTTTACGTGGAGCTCGGAGAAGCAGGAAGAAGAGATTATTGTCTGAAACCCGTTCCCTACAGTTCCCTCCCCTTTCCTCTTCTCTTGCCCACTCCTCCGCCCTCGGTCATTTATCCAGTTCCACAGGTAACAATATTTGACGTTCGAATATTTATTCCACTGGGCTCAGATCGAAAATGTATTGCTGGAGCCGCGAAATGAGCCATATGCATTAATTTTCGAAATGAGCCGAGTGCATTAATTTTCGAAATGAGCCGAGTGCAATAGTGAGGTTGCACGGAGTCGACCCTCACCCCCCTGGGACCCGGACCCTCGCCCCCCCGGGACCCGGACCCTCGCCCCCCCCGGGACCCGGACCCTCGGCCCCCGGCCCCGACCCTCGCCCCCCCGGGACCCGGACCCTCGCCCCCCGGCCCCGACCCTCGCCCCCCCGGGACCCGGACCCTCGCCCCCCGGGACCCGGACCCTCGCCCCCCGTCCCGGACCCTCGCCCCCCTGGGACCCGGACCCTCGCCCCCCCGGGACCCGGACCCTCGCCCCCCCCCCCCGGGACCCCACACCCAGACACATACACTCACCCTCACACCCCCCACACACACACACCCCACACACACACCCCACACACACACACACCCAGCCCCCCACACACATACTCTCACCCCACTCCCACACACACCCCACACACATACACACACACACCCCACACACACATACACACACACACACACACACACCCACCCCCCCACACACATACTCTCACCCCACACACATACACACACTCACCCCACACACACACCCCACACACACTCATCCAGTTCCCCCATTCACACATTCCAAATGCTATATTTTTCATGCATTTTCTCAGCAAAACATTTGCTACCATTTACACACCAGTCTCAATATCAAGTCACATAAAAAATTGAAAATTGTTTCACTTTATTTTTTAGTTTGATGGTATTTTATTTAAAAACATTAATTATCTGCTTAAAGTTCACACCATGTTCAATGTGTGTAGATTGTGATAGAGCAAAAATGCACACAAATGCCACTGCAAAAGCATCTTGTGTTGTGCATGTTTGTCCATTTTTGCTTTGTTTCATGCATCTTGCAATGGACTAGTCTTAAAGCCATAGTGTTTGCTTGTGACCAGGGATTTTGCTTAAATTAAATGATAAACTAGCATATTCATGGTCTTAGATGCTACCAGTGTCGGCTCCATCTGTGGGTGTGTCCGATGACATAGGGGCAGCAACATCTTCTACCATCTTCTACAACCTCGCAGCACTCAAATCTTCTTCAAACACCAGGTCACTCTCATTGCTACGTGAGGATTCCATGAATCTCAAAAATGCATACGTCTTTTGCAGCCTCTTGTACAAATTCCATGATTTGCACCCTGGAATGTTTACTCCCTCTACATCCTGAACACATTTCTGAAACAAGGTTACTCATTTCTTTAACCTCAACACTTCTCGATTTTGAATCATTCTTCTCTCTGCAACTGACTCACAAAATCGAGTATACCCTTCCCCATTCATGTTTCTCTAGACACTCTTTTTGCTGCCTAGTAAGAAACTTTGTGTAGCTTTGGTAACAACTTAAGTCATATCTTACTTCTAGTGCAACAAGATCCTGCCCCCAAATGTGCAGGAGAATTCCCTCAACTTTGCAGATTTCTGCAGTAAAGAGAAGTTTACCAGCGGTTAAAGTTTCACATTGTACCAGGTTCTCCCTTTTCCTTTTTCTTGTGTACCACTCAGTGATGGTCTTGTCCTTTCTGCATATGCTGCACTGATGAGACAGAAGGTGGGCAGACCTGCAGTGAGAAGATGCAACAGGAGGATCAGATCCTTTTTCACGTTGAACCCTGACCTTGGATGGAGGCTCTTCTTTTTCTTCTTCCCCTTCCTTCTGACTGGTGGTCGCAGCTGGATTAAAATATACAAAATAACAGAAACAAAATACAAAGATAACTTAAGAGAAGTGACTGTTGTGAATTATGAAGTTTAATAATGATGTAATTTGAAAAAAAGTATTTCAGCTCTCATTGGGTTAAATAAATTTTAAAATCCTAGGTAATTCTTTTTTTCAATACCAAAGAAGATAACAGGAAATCAAAATGATGTTAGGCGTTTTCGTTAGGCATGGATGAGTGGACAACTTTCACAAAATTGTCATTATGTTGTAATCAGTCTTGTTTATGTCTTCACTTCTATATCAATATTTGCAAAGAAATTCAAGAATAGGGATAGACGTATCAAAATGTATCTCCAATTTGTGACAGAGCAATCGCTAGTCACTTCTATTGTCTCTTCATTGATGTTCGATACAAAATGACAGGGTATTCTCTGATCGTAGCTACTGAAGAAGGGTTTCGGCCCGAAACGTCGCCTATTTCCTTCGCTCCATAGATGCTGCTGCACCCGCTGAGTTCCTCCAGCAATTTTGTGTACCTTCGATATTCCAGCATCTGCAGTTCCCTTTTGAATACCAATTTTTTGTGTGTGTTTAGAATATTTTTCCTTGTCAATACTTGAACAAAACAAAATGAGAGAGTATCATCAGTGCAATGTCTCAGTCGCCTGTAGGGCAACAGACAATTAAGTCCCAGCGTGCGTGTTTGTTTGTCTACAGAATCCTAGACCGATTGATTGACTGGGCGTCTGACCATGCATGGACATTTGCCTCCTCATCGGCAACCGGGTGATTCAACCGGGTCCGACCGAGGGCGTTCGATCGCCAAACTACCAGGCGACCGGGTGATTGACTCCCGGCGAGTCCCGGGCAAATCTCAACGGCAGGCCTGACTCACTCGCTGCGGAATCTGGAAAAGAAGTTGAACTTCTTGTGAAGTTGGATGTAGGCGGCTACCAGGGTGAGCACAGTGCTGGTCCCGGGAGCGAGCGCGGCTGCTCGGCTCCCATTGAAGCGGATGGTGGTGCGCGGGTACGCGGAGACGCAGCGCTGGGACTGGGTCGGTCGGTCTCTTAAGTCTCACCCACAACTTAAAAAAAAAAATTAAATCGTTAATTTTAAGACTGGCTTTTTGGCGCTCATTTTAAACAGTTTTTCCCCTCTGACACTCCTTTTACATTGGAGGCGGCAATAGATGAGAACCAATCGGGGCTTGGCAGAATTAATCTCAGGCAGGGCAGTGGCTGGTTGACTGGTTGTAGGCGACGGGGAAGCTGGAGTCAAAATGTGATTACCTGTGGAACTGGATACACGACCGAGGGCGGAGGAGTGGGCAAGAGAAGCGGAAAAGGAAGGAAATGTAGGCTGACGCTGTCTACAAATTAGAGGATGCACATTTCATACCGCAGGGTGCAAACTATTCCATGGAAATATGAGGTGCTGTTTCTCAGATTGACGTGGGCCCCACTCAGCCAATGGAAGCGGCCGAGCACAGCATGGTCGACATGGGAATGGGTAACGGAGTTGAAATTGATGGCCGTCGGCAACCGGATGAACCGAATAAACTCTGACTTTTGCCTACTCATTCAGCGATATATGTGTGGTTGTGTATGTGTGTGTGTTGTGTGTGTGTTTGTGTGTGTGTGTGTGTGAATATGGGTGTGTGTGTGAATATGTGTGTGTGTGTTTGTGTATGTGTGTGTGTGTTTGTGTGTGTGTGTGTTTATGTGTGTGGTTGTGTATGTGTGTGTGTGTGTATGTGTGTGTGTTTCTCTGTGTGTGTGTGTGTTTGAATGTGTGTGTGTGTGTTTGAATGTGTGTGTGTGTTTGTATGTGTGTGTGTGTGTGTGTGTGTGTGTGTGTGTGTGGTTAGTGTGTGTGTGTGGTGTGTGTGTTTGAATGTGTGTGTGTGTGTGTGTGTGTGTGTGTGTTTCTATGTGTGTGTGTGTGTGTTTATGTGTGTGTGTGTGTGTGTTTCTGTGTGTGTGTGTGTGTGTATGCCTGTGTGTGTGTGTTTCTCTGTGTGTGTGTGTGTGTTTGAATGTGTGTGTGTGTGTGTTTGCATGTGTGTGTGTGTTTGTATGTGTGCGTGTGTGTGTGTGTGTGTTGGCCTGTGTGTGTGTGTGTGTGTGTGTTTGCATGTGTGTTTGTGTGTGTGTTGGCCTGTGTGTGTGTGTGTGTGTGTGTGTGTGTGTGTGTGTGTGCTCTATGTGTGTGTGCTTTATGGCGTATGTCCATAATTATATCGACACCCCGACTAAGCTCTTTTGTCGCTCCAAGTTTGTTATGTTATTTCCCGCCACAGGTGTCAAACTTCCGGCCCGCTCGCTCCCCTCGCCGCTGTCCCCCCCTCTCTCTCTCTCTCCGCTCTCCCTCGCCACTCTCTCTCTCCCAGCGCTTTCTGTGCCACCTCGCTCAGGAATCTCTCGGCATCCGCGGGCATGTTTCATGCGGACCCCGCGACCGCCCGACCGACCCAGTCCCAGCGCTGCGTCTCCCCGTGCCCGCGCACCACCATCCGCTTCAATGGGAGCCAGGCAGCCGCGCTCGGTCCCGGGACCAGCACTGTGCTCACCCGGGTCCTAGCGCCCGCCGCCTACCTCCAACTTCTCAAGAAGTACCACTTCTCTTAAGTCTCACTCACAACACGCACGCAGGGACATAATTACCTGTTGACCGACAGGCGACTGCCGCCAAATTTTCAACATGCTGAAAAACGTTAGGAAACAGTCGCGACAATATCGCTGTCATTTTTTGGGCGACTACAGGCGACTGCCGCAAATTTTTCAAAATACGGATTTTTTTTCAATTTGAAAATGAGACGTTTGGCGCCAAGTTATTGTCCCAGCTGCATCTGGCAACAAATGGCCGTTGCATCTGTCGCCACCTTTCCGGACGTTCAGCGACCCGTCTCCCCAAATCTCGTACGGCCCTATTCAGCCCATGTTCGACCTGGTGCACCAACTGCAGCCCACTCCAAGTCAATCGCATGGTTTCCGAGTGTATAACATTCCGTGTCTAGTACCGCCGGCGGAAAGGCCAGGCCCTCTGTTGAGATATGGCCGGGGTCGGCGGGCTTCCCTCTCCGGGCGGGTTACCGATTGCGCGGCGAGCGAGCCAGACCTGCCATTGGGATAGGGCCGCGGCTCGCCAGGACTCACTCCGACAGTCGCCGAGTTGTTGGGCAATGGAAGGCACCCGCTCATACGCCCAGTGAAACACCCTGTCACCCAGTAGGTTGGCAATCACACCTCCGGACGACCAGTTCATGATGCGGTTGCCGCTTAGGTAAGTAAAGGTACAAGCACGCACACACATCCAGTTCACCATGCGGTTGCCGAATAGGCAGGCTAAGGTACACACACGGTCAGACGCCCTGTCAATCACACGGTCGCTGTGTCGATGTGCTAACGAATACGCACGTTCGGACACCCAGTCAATTCTTCGGTAGCCGAGTCGGTAAGCAAACATAAACGTTGGCCCGGACGTCCAACAGTCGCCCGTTGTGCCAGTCGGTGGGCGAACGAACACGCATGAAGCGACGCCCATTCAATCGCTCGGTCGCCGATGAGGAAGGCAAGCGAACACGAGCGCTCGAATGCCCAGTCCATCGCACGCTCTCTCAATAGGTAGGCAATCGAATATGCACAATCGGACAGACACGATGTACTGGAGCAACTCAGCGGGACACGTAGCATCTCTGGAGATAAAAGATAGCTGACGATTCGAGTCGAGTTCCTCCTTCAGAATGAAAACGAAAATTGATTGTGGTGGAGTTTATACTGGAGGCGGCAACAGATGAGAACCAATCGAGGCTTGGCAGAATTAATCTCAGGCAGGGCAGTGACTGGTTGGCTGATTGTAGGCGACGGGGAGGCTACAGTGCAGTAAATGTTCGACATGAGCCCAGTGCATTAGTGAGGTTGAAGCAGGAAAAAGAGATTATTGTCTGAAACCCGTTCCCTACAGTTCCCTCCCCTTTCCTCTTCTCTTGCCCACTCCTCCGCCCTCGGTCATCTATCCAGTTCCACAGGTAACGACATTTGACGTTCGAATATTTATTCCACTGGGCTCAGATCGAAAATGTATTGCCTGGAGCCGCGGCCCCGGCCCTCCTTCCCCCCGCCCCCGGCCCCTCGCCCCCCCCCCCCCCCCCCCCCCCCGGCCCCGACCCTCGCCTCACGCTGACGGTACTCGCATCACCCATCGGATCCAGTAACGAAATCAACTCCAGCGACTGCCATTTTTTTCCCCCTTGAAATCTCTTTCCAGCTCGTAGCCACGGATACAGAATCCAAAATATCCTCGTTGCCAATGTCACATCTTCGCCTAAGATGTGGAATAAGAATAATACTGACACAATATTTACAGGTTACATTCCTTTATCTCTGTTTATTATCTCCCCCGGCCATAGCCTCCTTCCCTGCCACACCCGACCTATCTTCCAAGTCAACTGATACCAAGGCGAAGATATTAGCATATCATTATGAGGCCAGGATCGGGGTGATGTGGTCCCTTTTTCGGGTGCCCGACAGGAGTCTAGCTGCGGCGTTTTGGACCAGTTGCAGGCGGGACAGGGAAAATTGGCTGATGCCAGTGTAAAGGGACTTGCAGTAATCAATGCGGGAGGAGATAATTCAGTGGATGATCTTTTCGAGGTCGTCATATTGGAGGAATTGTTTTATTTTAGCTAATGTCCGAAGCTGGAAGAAGCTAGCTTTTACCACGGCATTTGACGTGCGAACATTTATTGCACTGGGCTCAGATCGAAAATGTATTGCCTGGAGCCGCGTCCCCGGCCCTCTTTCCCCCCGGCCCCGGACCCTTGCCCCCCCCCCCCCCCCCCCCCCCCCCCCCCCCCCCACCCCGTCGATCTGAGCCCAGTGCAATACATTTTCGAAATGAGCCGAGTGCATTAAATTTTCGAAATGAGCCCTGTGCAAGAGTGAGGTTGCATGGAGTCGAGACCACGACCCGTGACCCGTACTGTTGCCACGAGCGAACGCGGTGAACAACAGGTAAGCATTTACTATGGCTGTCAGCAACGCCGGCCTTTCTTCTGGCCCAGCATCCGGACTGGTTGCACACTCTGGAGGCCGGCTGGGAGGAAGAGGTCGGGGTGCCGCTGGGTGGGCGGAGGGAGCAGACCGTCCACAACTCTGCTGCAGCTGACGTTGCCTGGAGTCGCGGTCCCCGGACCCTCGCCCCCCCGGAACCCGGACCCTGCCCCCCCCCCCCCCCCCCCCCGGCCCCGACCCTCGCCCTCGCGGGACCCGGACCGTCACCCCCCCCCCCCGGCCCCGACTCTCGCCCCCCCTCTTTCCCCCCGGCCCTGGACCCTCGCCCACCCCCCCTTCCCCCGGACCCGACCCTCGTCCCCCCGGCCCCGGAGGGACACACACATACACCCGGCATACACCCCCCCCCCCACACACACTCACTCACCCTACACCACCACCCCCACACACATCCACACCCCACACTCAAACAAGGTTACTTATTTCTTTAACCTCAACACTTCTCGATTTTGAATCATTCTTCTCTCTGCAACTGACTCACAAAATCGAGTATACCCTTCCCCATTCATGTGTAGCTTTGGTAACAACTTAAGTCATATCTTACTTCTAGTGGAACAAGATCCTGCCCCCAAATGCGCAGAAGAATTCCCTCAACTTTGCAGATTTCTGCAGTAAAGAGAAGTTTACCAGCGGTTAAAGTTTCACATTGTACCTGGTTCTCCCTTTTCCTTTCTCTTGTGTACCACTCAGTGATGGTCTTGTCCTTTCTGCATATGATGCACTGATGAGGCAGAAGGTGGGCAGATCTGCAGTGAGAAGATGCAACAGGGGGATCAGATCCTTTTTCACGTTGAACCCTGACCTTGGAGGGAGGCTCCTCTTCTTCTTCTTCTTCTTCTTCTTCTTTTCTTTTCTTCTTTCGTCGTCCTTCTTACTCTTCTTCTGCTTCTCTTCCGTCGTACTATGCTTTCTTCTTTCTTCTTCTTCTTCTTCTTCTTCTTCTTCTTCTTCTTCTTCTTCTTCTTCTTCTTCTTCTTCTTCCTTCTGACTGGTGGTCGCAGCTGGATTAAAATATACAAAATAACAGAAACAAAATACAACGATAACTTAAGAGAAGTGACTTGTGAATTATGAAGTTTAATAATGATGTAATTTGAAAAAATGTATTTCATCTCTCATTGAGTTAAATAAATTAAAAAATCCTAGGTAATTCTTTTTATCAATACCAAAGAAGATAACAGGAAAACAAAATGATGTTAGGCGTTTTCGTTAGGCATGGATGAGTGGACAACTTTCACAAAATTGTCATTATGTTGTAATCAGTCTTGTTTATGTCTTCACTTCTATATCAATATTTACAAATAAATTCAAGAATAGGGATAGACGTATCAAAATGTATCTCCAATTTGTGACAGAGCAATCGCTAGTCACTTCTATTTTCTCTTCATTGATGTTCGATACAAAATGAATGGGTATTCTCTGATCCAATGTTTTGTGTGTGTTTAGAATATTTTTCCTTGTCAATACTTGAACAAAACAAAATGAGAGAGTATCATCAGTGCAATGTCTCAGAATTTAATCAACCCCCAATTTCTAAAGCCATTAATGAAGAATAAAGCCATTTGTAGAAGCACATAAAACAACATTTAGTTTGTTGTTACATTTTGCAGATGGAGGTCATTCAATAGTTAGTAAAATCATGAGTTTAATTTAAAAATTATACTGTCTCTACCCAGGTTGCCGACCATTAAGTGCCACAAAAGAAAAAAATATTGCTGCTATTGTTGTGTCAACTTCCACAATAATGCCAAGATGAAAACATGTACCAGTACCGCAGTCCACACTTTGTGACGATAATACGAAGCAAGAAATTCCATCCAATAACCTAGATCTAGACTTCTAAAAATAAGACCTATTCTATTGAACATAAATGAAAGTCTAGACCAATTTTGTTTTGAAAAAAAAGACACCAATGATTACAGCAACATCATGACAAAGAGGTCTTACTCTTTTCACTTTGGCCCTGCATCATGATTTGTTTTGTTTTTCCTGAGGGGGTGTGAAGCATAAGGCCCCAAGTAAAAGAAGCTAAACGTTAGGTTTAATAGCACTTGAATTGTATTATGCTGCTAATTGAACAAAACTGTTGAGAAAGTGGGTGATAGAGGAGAGAGAGAGAGGCAGAGTCAGAGAGACAGAGACAGAGAGACAGAGAGAGGGAGACAGAGAGAGAGGTAAAACATACACAGATGACTGAGACAGGCATGGTATTGATTCATTGGGCCACCCACATTTCAGTATGTGGGGCTGAACTTAAGATCCTGCAGGTTCTAAGGTAAGAGGTTGTAAATACTCAAGGAAAATATATTCTCTGTAAATCTACTTACCCACATTTGCCTGATTTTCCCTTTCCTGCTTCTTCTGGGCTCTCTCAATCTTCGATTTGTCCGTGAAGCTCATGTGACATGCACGGTGATAACCCAGGTACATCAAGGATTTCTTGTGTCAAAACGTAAATCATTGTTGCAATTTCCTCTTCTGTGGACCTTAGATATTTCAACTACAATGAATTTATTCCAACTTGCTTCAGAAACAAGACCTATTCTGTCAGTCTCTTTAGAGTCGACTAAATGCACACAGTACTTCATATTGTCACTGCTGTCACACTTGTCACAGAGAAGCTGATTGGCCAATTCCTGTCACCCATTTGATACAGTGACTCTGATTAGTCAGTTATGACATCATCATCTGTGTGAGTTGGTTTCTGCTGGTGCTTAACCCAGGGAAGACATTTCGCCCCATTTTACATCTTCAACAGCAACATGTTCAAAATACTTTAAAAGTAGAGTAAAGTACTTTCTAGAGGTGGATGACGGAATGAAAGAATTTCAGGGCTTGGCCCATGGCCTAATTGTTTCCTAAGTGAACACAACAAGCTGCAACAGGTGGTGTCATGACGACGAGTCATCATAATGATATGCTAATATCTTGGCATTGGTATCAGCTGACTTGGAAGACAGGTCGGGTGTGCCAGGGCAGAAGGTTATGGCCAGCGGAGATAATAAACAGAGATAAAGGAATGTAACCTGTAAATATTGTGTCAGTATTATTATTCTTATACATTGGCGACGAGGATATTTTGGATTCTGTATCCGTGGCTACGAGCTGGAAAAAGATTTCAAGGGGAAAAAATGGGGGGACGCTGGTCCGGGGGCCAGGGGGCGAGGGCGGTGCCGGGAGGGCGAGGGTCGGGGCCGGCGGGGGCGGGTCGGGGACCGAGGGGGCGAGGGTCGAGGCCGGGGGGGGCGAGTGTCGAGGCCGGGGGGGCGAGGGTCGGGGCCGGGGGGGGGGGGGGGGGGGGGGGGGGGGGACCGGGGTCGGGGGGGGGGTCAGGAGCCGGGGGGAAGGAGGGCCGGGGCCGCTGCTCCAGGCAATACATTTTCGATCTGAGCCCAGTGGAATAAATTTTCACACGTCAAATGTTGTTACCTGTGGAACTGGATAAATGACCGAGGGCGGAGGAGTGGGCAAGAGAAGAGGAAAGGGGAGGGAACTGTAGGGAACGGGTTTCAGACAATAATCTCTTCTTCCTGCTTCAACTTCACTAATGCACCAGGCTCATGTCGAACATTTACTGAACTGTAGCCTCCCCGTCGCCTACAATCACCCAACCAACCACTGCCCTGCCTGAGATAAATTCTGCCAAGCCCCGATTGGTTCTCATCTGTTGCCGCCTCCAGTATAAACTCCACCACAATCAATTTTCGTTTTCATTCTGAAGGAGGAACTTGACTCGAATCGTCAGCTATCTTTTATCTCCAGAGATGCTACGTGTCCCGCTGAGTTGCTCCAGTACATTGTGTCTGTCCGATTGTGCATGTTTGCTTGCCTACCTATTGGGAGAGAGACTTAAGTTGTGAGTGAGACTTAAGAGACGTGGAACTTCTTGTGAAGTTGGATGTAGGCGGCGGGCGCTAGGACCCGGGTGAGCACAGTGCTGGTCCCGGGAGCGAGCGCGGCTGCTCGGCTCCCATTGAAGCGGATGGTGGTGCGCGGACACGGGGAGACGCAGCGCTGGGACTGGGTCGGTCGGACTCTTAAGTCTCACCCACAACTTTAAAAAAAAAATCGTTAATTTTAAGACTGGCTTTTTGGCGCTCATTTTAAACAGTTTTTCCCCTCTGACACTCCTTTCCCACGGGTTTCAGCCAATAATTTATTCTTCCTGCTTCTCCGAGCTCCACATAAACACTGGGCTAAGACTGGCTTTTTGGCAGATTTAAACTGCTTTTACCCTCTGACTCAGTTTACAGATTCCGCAGCGAGTGAGTCAGGCCTGCCGTTGAGATTTGCCCGGGACTCGCCGGGAGTCAATCACCCGGTCGCCTGGTAGTTTGACGATCGAACGCCCACGGTCGGACCCGGCTGAATCACCCGGTTGCCAATGAGGAGGCAAACAAATGAACACGCACGTTTGGACGCCGAGTCAATCAATCGGTCTCGGATTCGGTAGACAAACAAACACGCACGCAGGGACATAATTACCTGTTCACCGACAGGCGACTGTCGCAAAATTTTAAACATGCTGAAAATGTTTTGGAAACAGTCGCGACAATATCGCTATCATTTTTAAAATTTCAAAATACTGTCATCACGCAACGGCACGCCGGGCGGTGACGTCATCGCGCAACGCCACGCGCTGGGCGTACGCCGTCAACACGCGGCGTACGACGTCCAGACGTCGCGTACGCCCGTCGAGACGCTGCGTACGTCGTCAATGGGCTTGCAGGCCTGCAGGCCGGCGCGCGAAGCTTTCGAACAGTGCGGGATTTTCGGATCCCCGCGCGATATCGGGACCATCACTGCACAAGTCCATACGCCTCCGCGCTTAGATGTGGCATCCGCCACTCGAGGCCGTACGCCTCAAGCGACCACATTTGGTCGCGCTAGATGCATGCAATCGCATGTTGGTGAGACAGGCCCTTTAGTTCGTCACCAGTTGTCGGTGGATCTGTCCCACTTAGGCAATTTTTTGGGCGGGTACAGGCGACTGCCGCAAAATTATCAACATGTTGAATCTTTTTCGGCGACAGTCGCTGGCGTAGGTTGTCACCAGATGTCGGAGGTGAATCCCATTAAAACCAGTCCCCGGCACTCCCTTAAAGAGTCGGCTAAGTAGGACAGGCCCACAAACGCCACATCGGCGCCAATCAGTCAGCGAGTCGCCGTGTGTATAAGCAAGGGTAGATGCATGCTCAAACGCAGTCAATAATTCAATATTTCAGTTTGTTTTTATTTACGGCTGGACAAAGGTGCAGTGAAATATATTTTGTACATACAGCTCATCAGGTCAATAGTCATACACAAGCCCTAACCCTAACGCGCTCGAATGCCCAGTCCATCACACGCTCTCCCAATAGGTAGGCAAGCGAATATGCACAATCGGACAGACACAATGTAATGGATCAACTCAGCGGGACACGTAGCATCTCTGGAGATAAAAGATAGCTGACGATTCGAGTCCAGTTCCTCGTTCAGAATGAAAACGAAAATTGATTGTGGTGGAGTTTATACTGGAGGCGGCAACAGATGAGAACCAATCGGGGCTTGGCAGAATTAATCTCAGGCAGGGCAGTGGCTGGTTGACTGATTATAGGCGAGGGGGAGGCTGAAGTCAAAATGTGATTACCTGTGGAACTGGAAACACGACCGAGGGCGGAGGAGTGGGCAAGAGAAGCGGAAAGGGAAAGAAATGTAGGCAGACGCTTCTACAAATTAGAGAATGCACATTTCATACCGCAGGGTGCAAACTATTCCATGGAAATATGAGGTGCTGTTTCTCAGATTGACGTGGGCCCCACACAGACAGTGAGTGTGTGTGTGTGTGATCTTAATATGTGTATTTATGAGTATATATATATATATATATATATATATACACACACACACACATACTAAGCTTTTTTGTCGCTCATGTTTGTTATGTTATTAACAGCAGGGGTGTCAAACTCGGCCCGCTCGTTCCCTCGCAGCTGTCTCTCTCTCCGCTCTCTCTCACTCCCCATCTCTCTCTCTCTCCGCTCTCTCGCTCTCGCTCTCGCTCTCCGCTCTCGCTCTCCCCTCTCTCTCTCCGCTCTCTCTATCCGCTCTCTCTCTCTCTACGCTCTCTCTCTCCGCCCTCTCCCCCCCGCCATTATCTCTCTCTCTCCGCTCTCTCCGCTCTCGCTCTCCCCGCTCTCTCTCCGCTCTCTCTCTCCGCTCTCTCTCCCTCTCCGCTCTCTCTCCCTCTCCGCTCTCTCTCTCTCCCGCTCTCTCTCTCCGCTCCCCCTCGCCACTCTCTCTCTCCCACCGCTGTCTGTGCCAACTCGGTCAGGAATCTCTCGGCATCCGCGGGCATGTTTCATGCGGACCCCGCGGCCGCCCGACCCGACCCAGTCCCAGCGCTGCGTCTCCCCGTGCCCGCGCACCACAATCCGCTTCAATGGGAACCACGTCTCTTAAGTCTCAAGCCGAGTGCATTAAATTTTCGAAATGAGCCCAGTGCAATAGTGAAGTTGCACGGAGTCGACAACACGCCCCGTGTCCCGTACTGTTGCCACGCATCCGCAATTGGAGGGTAGGCGGTGAACAACAGGTAAGCATTTACCATGGCTGTCAGCACCGCCGGCCCTTCTTCTGGCCCAGCATCCGGACTGGTTGCACACTCTGGAGGTCGGCTGGGGGGAAGATGTCGGGGTGCCGCTGGGTGGGCGGAGGGAGCAGACTGCCCACAACTCTGCTGCAGCTGACGTTGCCTGGAGCCGCGGCCCCGGAACCTCGCCCCCCCGGGACCCGGACCCTCGCCCCCCCGGGACCCGGACCCTCGCCCCCTCCCCGGTCCCGACCCTCGCCCCCCCGGGACCCGGACCCTCGGCCCCCGGCCCCGACCCTCGCCCCCCCGGGACCCGGACCCGTGGCCCCCCGGCCTCGACCCTCGCCCCCCCGGGACCCGGACCCTCGCCCCCCGGCCCCGACCCTCGCCCCCCCGGCCCCGACACACACACACCCCACACACACATACACACACCCTCCACACCCCCCCCCCCCCCTACACACACACCCCCCACACACACACCCCCCACACACACACACTCCACATTGCCTGGAGCCGCGGCCCCGGACCCTCGCCCCGGGCCCCGACCCTCGCCCCCCCGGCCCCGACACACACACATACACACACCCTCCACACATCCCCACCCCCCTACACACACACCCCCCACACACACACACCCCACGTTGCCTGGAGCCGCGGCCCCGGACCCTCGCCCCCCCCCCCCCGGCCCCAACCCTCGCCCCCCCGGGACCCGGACCCTCGGCCCCCGACCCCGACCCTCGCCCCCCCGGGACCCGGACCCTCGCCCCCCGGCCCCGACCCTCACCCCTCCCGGGACCCGGACCCCCGGCCACGACCCTCGCCCCCCCGGCCCCGACACACACACACCCCACACACACATACACTCACCCTCCACACCCCCCCCCCCCTTACACACACACACCCCACACACACTCTCACCCCACACACACAACCCCCACACACTCATCCACTTCCCCCATTCACACATTCCAAATGCTATATTTTTCATGCATTTTCTCAGCAAAACATTTGCTACCATTTACACACCAGTCTCAATATCAAGTCACATAAAAAATTGAAAATTGTATCACTTTATTTTTTAGTTTGATTGTATTTTATTTAAAAACATTAATTATCTGCTTAAAGTTCACACCATGTTCAATGTGTGTAGATTGTGATAGAGCAAAAATGCACAAAAATGCCACTGCAAAAGCATCTTGTGTTGTGCATGTTTGTCCATTTTTGCTTTGTTTCATGCATCTTGCAATGGACTAGTCTTAAAGCCATAGTGTTTGCTTGTGACCAGGGATTTTGCCTAAATTAAATGATAAACTGGCATATTCATGGTCTTAGATGCTACCAGTGTCGGCTCCATCTGTGGGTGTGTCCGATGACATAGGGGCAGCAACATCTTCTACAACCTCGCAGCACTCAAATCTTCTACAAACACCAGGTCACTCATTGCTATATGAGGAGTCCATGAATCTCAAAAATGCATATGTCTTTTGAAGCCTCTTGTACAAATTCCATGATTTGCACCCTGGAATGTTTACTCCCTCTACATCCTGAACACATTTCTGAAACAAGGTTACTCATTTCTTTAACCTCAACACTTCTCGATTTTGAATCATTCTTCTCTCTGCAACTGACTCACAAAATCGAGTATACCCTTCCCCATACATGTCTTTCTCTAGACACTCTTTTTGCAGCCTAGTAAGAAACTTTGTGTCGCTTTGGTAACAACTTAAGTCATATCTTACTTCTAGTGCAACAAGATCCTGCCCCCAAATGTGCAGGAGAATTCTCTCAACTTTGCAGATTTCTGCAGTAAAGAGAAGTTTACCAGCGGTTAAAGTTTCACATTGTACCAGGTTCTCCCTTTTCCTTTTTCTTGTGTACCACTCAGTGATGGTCTTGTCCTTTCTGCATATGATGCACTGATGAGGCAGAAGGTGGGCAGATCTGCAGTGAGAAGATGCAACAGGAGGATCAGATCCTTTTTCACGTTGAACCCTGACCTTGGAGGGAGGCGCTGCTACTTCTTCTTCTGCTTCTTCTTCTTCTTCTTCCCCTTCCTTCTGACTGGTGGTCGCAGCTGGATTAAAATATACAAAATAACAGAAACAAAATACAAAGATAACTTAAGATAAGTGACTTGTGAATTATGAAGTTTAATAATGATGTAATTTGAAAAAAAGTATTTCAGCTCTCATTGGGTTAAATAAATTTTAAAATCCTAGGTAATTCTTTTTTTCAATACCAAAGAAGATAACAGGAAATCAAAATGATGTTAGGCGTTTTCGTTAGGCATGGATGAGTGGACAACTTTCACAAAATTGTCATTATGTTGTAATCAGTCTTGTTTATGTCTTCACTTCTATATCAATATTTGCAAAGAAATTCAAGAATAGGGATAGACGTATCAAAATGTATCTCCAATTTGTGACAGAGCAATCGCTAGTCACTTCTATTGTCTCTTCATTGATGTTCGATACAAAATGAATGGGTATTCTCTGATCGTAGCTGCAAATTTTTTGTGTGTGTTTAGAATATTTTTCCTTGTCAATACTTGAACAAAACAAAATGAGAGAGTATCATCAGTGCAATGTCTCAGAATTTAATCAACCCCCAATTTCTAAAGCCATTAATAAAGAATAAAGCCATTTGTAGAAGCACATAAAACAATATTTAAGTTTGTTGTTACATTTTGCAGATGGAGGTCATTCAATAGTTGGTAAAATCATGAGTTTAATTTTTTAATTATACTGTCTCTACCCAGGTTGCCGACCATTAAGTGCCACAAAAGAAAAAAATATTGCTGCTATTGTTGTGTCAACTTCCACAATAATGCCAAGATGATAACATGTACCAGTACCGCAGTCCACACTTTGTGACGATAATACGAAGCAAGAAATTCCATCCAATAACCTAGATCTAGATCTCTAAAAATAAGACCTATTCTATTGAATATAAATGAAAGTCTAGACCAATTTTGTTAGGAAAAAAAAGACACCAATGATAACAGCAACATCATGACAAAGAGGTCTTACTCTTTTCACTTTGGCCCTGCATCATGATTTGTTTTGTTTTTCCTGAGGGGGTGTGAAGCATAAGGCCCCAAGTAAGAGAAGCTAAACGTTAGGTTTAATAGCACTTGAATTGTATTATGCTGCTAATTGAACAAAACTGTTGAGAAAGTGGGTGATAGAGGAGAGAGAGGCAGAGTCAGAGAGACAGAGACACAGAGAGAGAAGATATGAGGTTGCTTTGGCAAGTAAGGTGAAAGTAAATCCAAAGGGTTTCTACAGCTATATTAATAGCAAAAGGATAATGAGGGATAAAATTGGTCCATTGGAGAAACAGAGTGGGCAGCTATCTGCAGAGCCAAAAGAGATGGGGGAGATATTGAACAATTTCTTTTCTTCGGTATTCACCAAGGAGAAGGATATTGAATTATGTGAGGTAAGGGAAACGAGTAGAGTAGTTATGGATACTATGAGTTTCAAAGTAAAAGAAGTACTGACACTTTTGAAAAATATAAAAGTGGATAAGTCTCCAGGTCCTGACAGGATGTTCCTAGGACATTGAGGGAAGTTAGTGTAGAAATAGCCGGGGCTATGACAGAAATATTTCAACTGTCATTAGAAACGGGAATAGTCCCCGAGGATTGGCGTACTGCGCATGTTGTTCCATTGTTTAAAAAGGGTTCTAAGAGTAACCTAGGGATGGGCAAATTAATGGAAAAGATACTTAGAGATAATATATATAAGCATCTGGATAAACAGGGTCTGATTAGGAACAGTCAACATGGATTTGTGCCTGGAAGGTCATGTTTGACTAATCTTCTTGAATTTTTTGAAGAGGTTACTAGGGAAATTGACGAGGGTAAAGCAGTGGATGTTGTCTATATGGACTTTAGTAATGCCTTTGACAAGGTTCCTCATGGAAGGTTGGTTAAGAAGGTTAAACTGTAGGGTATAAATGCAGGAATAGCAAGATGGATTCAGCAGTGGCTGAATGGGAGAAGCCAGAGGGTAATGGTGGATGGCTGTTTGTAGGGTCGGAGGCAGGTGACTAGTGGGGTGCCTCAGGGATCTGTGTTGGGTCCTTTGTTGTTTGTCATGTACATCAATGATCTGGATGAAGGGGTGGTAAATTGGATTAGTAAGTATGCAGATGATACCAAGATAGGGGGTGTTGTGGATAATGAAGAGGATTTCCAAAGTCTACAGAGTGATTTAGGCCATTTGGAAAAATGGGCTGAAAGATGGCAGATGGAGTTTAATGCTGATAAATGTGAGGTGTTACACCTTGGCAGGACAAATCAAAATAGGACGTACATGATAAATGGTAGGGAATTGAAGAATACAGTTGAACAGAGGGATCTGGGAATAACCGTGCATAGTTCCTTGAAGGTGGAATCTCATATAGATAGGGTGGTAAAGAAAGCTTTTGGTATGCTAGCCTTTATAAATCAGAGCATTGAGTATAGAAGCTGGGATGTAATGTTAAAATTGTACAAGGCATTGGTGAGACCAAATCTGGAGTATGGTGTACAATTTTGGTCGCCCAATTATAGGAAGGATGTCAACAAAATAGAGAGAGTACAGAGGAGATTTACTAGAATGTTGCCTGGGTTTCAACAACTAAGTTACAGAGATAGGTTGAATAAGTTAGGTCTTTATTCTCTGGAGCGCAGAAGGTTAAGGGGGAACTTGATAGAGGTCTTTAAAATGATGAGAGGGATAGACAGAGTTGATGTGATCAAGCTTTTCCCTTTGAGAATAGGGAAGATTCAAACAAGAGGACATGACTTCAGAATTAAGGGACAGAAGTTTAGGGGTAACATGAGGGGGAACTTCTTTACTCAGAGAGTGGTAGCGGTGTGGAATGAGCTTCCAGTGGAAGTGGTGGCGGCAGGTTCATTGGTATCATTTAAAATAAATTGGATAGGCATATGGATGAGAAGGGAATGGAGGGTTATGGTATGAGTGCAGGCAGGTGGGACTAAGGGAAAAAAGTTGTTCGGCACGGACTTGTAGGGCCGAGATGGCCTGTTTCCGTGCTGTAATTGTTATATGGTTATATGGTTATAGGTTAGAGGGAGACAGAGAGAGAGATAAAACATACACAGTTGACTGAGACAGGCATGGTATTGATTCATTGGGCCACACACATTTCAGTATGTGGGGCTGAACTTAAGATCCTGCAGGTTCTAAGGTAAGAGGTTGTAAATACTCAAGGAAAATATATTCTCTGTAAATCTACTTACCCACATTTGCCTGATTTTCCCTTTCCTGCTTCTTCTGGGCTCTCTCAATCTTCGATTTGTCCGTGAAGCTCATGTGACATGCACGGTGATATCCCAGGTACATCAAGGATTTCTTGTGTCAAAACGTTAATCATTGTTGGCAATTTCCTCTTCTGTGGACCTTAGATATTTCAACTACAATGAATTTATTCCAACTTGCTTCAGAAACAAGACCTATTCTGTCAGTCACTTTAGAGTCGACTAAGTGCACACAGTACTTCATGTTGTCACTGCTGTCACACTTGTCACAGAGAAGCTGATTGGCCAATTCCTGTCACCAATTTGATACAGTGCCTCTGATCAGTCAGTTATGACATCATCATCTGTGTGAGTTGGCTTCTGCTGGTGCTTAACCCAGGGAAGACATTTCGCCCCATTTTACATGAATTTCTCACTAATGCCCAACATTTGAACATGGGAACATGTTCTAGTCCTTCAACAGCAACATGTTCAAAAGACTTTAAAAGTAGAGTAAAGTACTTTCCAGAGGTGGATGACGGAATGAAAGAATTTCAGGGCTTGGCCCATGGCCTAATTGTTTCCTAAGTGACCACAACAAGCTGCAACAGGTGGTGTCATGACGACGAGTCATCATAATGATATGCTAATATCTTGGCATTGGTATCAGCTGACTTGGAAGACAGGTCGGGTGTGCCAGGGCAGGAGGTTATGGCCAGCGGAGATAATAAACAGAGATAAAGGAATGTAACCTGTAAATATTGTGTCAGTATTATTCTTATTCCACATCTTAGGCGCAGATGTGACATTGGCGACGAGGATATTTTGGATTCTGTATCCGTGGCTACGAGCTGGAAAAAGATTTCAAGGGAAAAAAATGGGGGACGAGGGTTAGGGGGCCGGGGGGCGAGGGTCGGGGCCAGGGGGGCGAGGGTCGGGCCGGGGGGGGGGCGAAGGTCGCGGCCGGGGGGGGGGGGGGGGGGGCGAGGGTCCGGAGCCGGGTGGAAGGAGGGCCGGGGCCGCCGCTCCAGGCAATACATTTTCGATCTGAGCCCAGTGGAATAAATATTCGAACGTCAAAGTTGTTACCTGCGGAACTGGTCCCGACATCGTACTCGTCAATCAGCTGGGCAGGAGGCGGGCCGATTGGGTTTGGTCGTCGGAGGTGAATTCCATTGAAACCAGTCTCTGGCACTCCCTTAAAGAGTCGGCTAAGTAGAATAGGGCCACAATACCTCATCTGCACCAATCAGTGGGGCGCCAACTGCAGCCCACACCAAGTCAATCGCATGGTCGCCGAGTGTGTATCATTCCGTGTCTAGTACCGCCGCCGGAAAGGCCAGGCCCTCTGTTGAGATATGGCCGGGGCTCGGCGGGGTTCCCTCTCCGGGCGGGATCTGAGCCCAGTGCATTAAATTTTGGAAATGAGCCGAGTGCCTTAAATTTTCGAAATGAGCCCAATGCAATAGTGAGGTTGCACGGCGTCGAGACCACGACCCGTGACCCGTACTGTTGCCACGCATCGGCAATTGGAGGGTACGCGGTGAACAACAGGTAAGCATTTACCATGGCTGTCAGCACCGCCGGCCCTTCTTCTGGCCCAGCAACCGGACTGGTTGCACACTCTGGAGGTCGGCTGGGGGGAAGCAGTCGGGGTGCCGCTGGGTGGGCGGAGGGAGCAGACCGTCCACAACTCTGCTGCAGCTGACGTTGCCTGGAGCCGCGGCCCCGGAACCTCGCCCCCCCGGGACACGGACCCTCGCCCCCCCGGGACCCGGCCCCTCGCCCCCCCCCCCCCCCCCCCCCCGCCCCGACCCTCGCCCCCCCGGGACCCGGACCCTCGCCCTCCGGCCCCGACCCCCCGGCCCCGACCCACACCCCCCCCCCCACACACACACACACACCCCACGTTGCCTGGAGCCGCGGCCCCGGACCCTCGCCCCCCGGGGACCCGGACCCTCGCCCCCCCCCGGCCCCAACCCTCGCCCCCCCGGGACTCGGACCCTCGGCCCCCGGCCCCGACCCTCGCCCCCCCGGGACCCGGACCCTCGCCCCCCGTTCCCGACCCTCGCCCCCCCCGGGACCCGGACCATCGGCCCCCGGCCCCGACCCTCGCCCCCCCGGGACCCGGACCCTCGCCCCCCGGCCCCGACCTTCACCCCCCCCGGGACCCGGACCCTCGCCCCCTCGGCCCCTCCACACACACACACATACACTCACCCTCCACACACCCCCCCCCCCTACACACACACACCCCACACACACTCTCACCCCACCCTCCCACGCACTCATCCACTTCCCCCATTCACACATTCCAAATGCTATATTTTTCATGCATTTTCTCAGCAAAACATTTGCTACCATTTACACACCATTCTCAATATCAAGTCACATAAAAAATTGAAAATTGTATCACTTTATTTTTTAGTTTGATGGTATTTTATTTAAAAACATTAATTATCTGCTTAAAGTTCACACCATGTTCAATGTGTGTAGATTGTGATAGAGCAAAAATGCACACAAATGCTACTGCAAAAGCATCTTGTGTTGTGCATGTTTGTCCATTTTTGCTTTGTTTCATGCATCTTGCAATGGACTAGTCTTAAAGCCATAGTGTTTGCTTGTGACCAGGGATTTTGCCTAAATTAAATGATAAACTAGCATATTCATGGTCTTAGATGCTACCAGTGTCGGCTCCATCTGTGGGTGTGTCCGATGACACGGGGGAAACAACATCTTCTACAACCTCGCAGCACTCAAATCTTCTACAAACACCAGGTCACTCTTATTGCTACGTGAGGATTCCATGAATCTCAAAAATGCATACGTCTTTTGCAGCCTCTTGTACAAATTCCATGATTTGCACCCTGGAATGTTTACTCCCTCTACACCCTGAACACATTTCTGAAACAAGGTTACTCATTTCTTTAACCTCAACACTTCTCGATTTTGAATCATTCTTCTCTCTGCAACTGACTCACAAAATCGAGTATACCCTTCCCCATTCATGTCTTTCTCTAGACACTCTTTTTGCTGCCTAATAAGAAACTTTGTGTAGCTTTGGTAACAACTTAAGTCACATCTTACTTCTAGTGCAACAAGATCCTGCCCCCAAATGTGCAGGAGAATTCCCTCAACTTTGCAGATTTCTGCAGTAAAGAGAGGTTTACCAGCGGTTAAAGTTTCACATTGTACCAGGTTCTCCCTTTTCCTTTTTCTTGTGTACCATTCAGTGATGGTCTTGTCCTTTCTGCATATGATGCACTGATGAGGCTGGTTGTGAAGTTTAATTATGAAGTTTAATAATTATGTAATTTGAAAAAATGTATTTCATCTCTCATTGGGTTAAATAAATTAAAAAATCCAAGGTAATTCTTTTTTTCAATACCAAAGAAGATAACAGAAAAACAAAATGATGTTAGGCGTTTTCGTTAGGCATGGATGAGTGGACAACTTTCACAAAATTGTCATTATGTTGTAATCAGTCTTGTTTATGTCTTCACTTCTATATCAATATTTACAAAGAAATTCAAGAATAGGGATAGACGTATCAAAATGTATCTCCAATTTGTAACAGAGCAATCGCTAGTCACTTCTATCGTCTCTTCATTGATGTTCGATACAAAATGACAGGGTATTCTCTGATCGTAGCTACCAATTTTTTGTGTGTGTTTAGAATATTTTTCCTTGTCAATACTTGAACAAAACAAAATGAGAGTATCATCAGTGCAATGTCTCAGAATTTAATCAACCCCCAATTTCTAAAGCCATTAATAAAGAATAAAGCCATTTGTAGAAGCACATAAAACAATATTTAAGTTTGTTGTTACATTTTGCAGATGGAGGTCATTCAATAGTTGGTAAAATCATGAGTTTAATTTTTTAATTATACTGTCTCTACCCAGGTTGCCGACCATTAAGTGCCACAAAAGAAAAAAATATTGCTGCTATTGTTGTGTCAACTTCCACAATAATGCCAAGATGATAACATGTACCAGTACCGCAGTCCACACTTTGTGACGATAATACGAAGCAAGAAATTCCATCCAATAACCTAGATCTAGATCTCTAAAAATAAGACCTATTCTATTGAATATAAATGAAAGTCTAGACCAATTTTGTTAGGAAAAAAAAGACACCAATGATAACAGCAACATCATGACAAAGAGGTCTTACTCTTTTCACTTTGGCCCTGCATCATGATTTGTTTTGTTTTTCCTGAGGGGGTGTGAAGCATAAGGCCCCAAGTAAGAGAAGCTAAACGTTAGGTTTAATAGCACTTGAATTGTATTATGCTGCTAATTGAACAAAACTGTTGAGAAAGTGGGTGATAGAGGAGAGAGAGGCAGAGTCAGAGAGACAGAGACACAGAGAGAGAAGATATGAGGTTGCTTTGGCAAGTAAGGTGAAAGTAAATCCAAAGGGTTTCTACAGCTATATTAATAGCAAAAGGATAATGAGGGATAAAATTGGTCCATTGGAGAAACAGAGTGGGCAGCTATCTGCAGAGCCAAAAGAGATGGGGGAGATATTGAACAATTTCTTTTCTTCGGTATTCACCAAGGAGAAGGATATTGAATTATGTGAGGTAAGGGAAACGAGTAGAGTAGTTATGGATACTATGAGTTTCAAAGTAAAAGAAGTACTGACACTTTTGAAAAATATAAAAGTGGATAAGTCTCCAGGTCCTGACAGGATGTTCCCTAGGACATTGAGGGAAGTTAGTGTAGAAATAGCCGGGGCTATGACAGAAATATTTCAACTGTCATTAGAAACGGGAATAGTCCCCGAGGATTGGCGTACTGCGCATGTTGTTCCATTGTTTAAAAAGGGTTCTAAGAGTAAACCTAGGGATGGGCAAATTAATGGAAAAGATACTTAGAGATAATATATATAAGCATCTGGATAAACAGGGTCTGATTAGGAACAGTCAACATGGATTTGTGCCTGGAAGGTCATGTTTGACTAATCTTCTTGAATTTTTTGAAGAGGTTACTAGGGAAATTGACGAGGGTAAAGCAGTGGATGTTGTCTATATGGACTTTAGTAATGCCTTTGACAAGGTTCCTCATGGAAGGTTGGTTAAGAAGGTTAAACTGTAGGGTATAAATGCAGGAATAGCAAGATGGATTCAGCAGTGGCTGAATGGGAGAAGCCAGAGGGTAATGGTGGATGGCTGTTTGTAGGGTCGGAGGCAGGTGACTAGTGGGGTGCCTCAGGGATCTGTGTTGGGTCCTTTGTTGTTTGTCATGTACATCAATGATCTGGATGAAGGGGTGGTAAATTGGATTAGTAAGTATGCAGATGATACCAAGATAGGGGGTGTTGTGGATAATGAAGAGGATTTCCAAAGTCTACAGAGTGATTTAGGCCATTTGGAAAAATGGGCTGAAAGATGGCAGATGGAGTTTAATGCTGATAAATGTGAGGTGTTACACCTTGGCAGGACAAATCAAAATAGGACGTACATGATAAATGGTAGGGAATTGAAGAATACAGTTGAACAGAGGGATCTGGGAATAACCGTGCATAGTTCCTTGAAGGTGGAATCTCATATAGATAGGGTGGTAAAGAAAGCTTTTGGTATGCTAGCCTTTATAAATCAGAGCATTGAGTATAGAAGCTGGGATGTAATGTTAAAATTGTACAAGGCATTGGTGAGACCAAATCTGGAGTATGGTGTACAATTTTGGTCGCCCAATTATAGGAAGGATGTCAACAAAATAGAGAGAGTACAGAGGAGATTTACTAGAATGTTGCCTGGGTTTCAACAACTAAGTTACAGAGATAGGTTGAATAAGTTAGGTCTTTATTCTCTGGAGCGCAGAAGGTTAAGGGGGAACTTGATAGAGGTCTTTAAAATGATGAGAGGGATAGACAGAGTTGATGTGATCAAGCTTTTCCCTTTGAGAATAGGGAAGATTCAAACAAGAGGACATGACTTCAGAATTAAGGGACAGAAGTTTAGGGGTAACATGAGGGGGAACTTCTTTACTCAGAGAGTGGTAGCGGTGTGGAATGAGCTTCCAGTGGAAGTGGTGGCGGCAGGTTCATTGGTATCATTTAAAAATAAATTGGATAGGCATATGGATGAGAAGGGAATGGAGGGTTATGGTATGAGTGCAGGCAGGTGGGACTAAGGGAAAAAAGTTGTTCGGCACGGACTTGTAGGGCCGAGATGGCCTGTTTCCGTGCTGTAATTGTTATATGGTTATATGGTTATAGGTTAGAGGGAGACAGAGAGAGAGATAAAACATACACAGTTGACTGAGACAGGCATGGTATTGATTCATTGGGCCACACACATTTCAGTATGTGGGGCTGAACTTAAGATCCTGCAGGTTCTAAGGTAAGAGGTTGTAAATACTCAAGGAAAATATATTCTCTGTAAATCTACTTACCCACATTTGCCTGATTTTCCCTTTCCTGCTTCTTCTGGGCTCTCTCAATCTTCGATTTGTCCGTGAAGCTCATGTGACATGCACGGTGATATCCCAGGTACATCAAGGATTTCTTGTGTCAAAACGTTAATCATTGTTGGCAATTTCCTCTTCTGTGGACCTTAGATATTTCAACTACAATGAATTTATTCCAACTTGCTTCAGAAACAAGACCTATTCTGTCAGTCACTTTAGAGTCGACTAAGTGCACACAGTACTTCATGTTGTCACTGCTGTCACACTTGTCACAGAGAAGCTGATTGGCCAATTCCTGTCACCAATTTGATACAGTGCCTCTGATCAGTCAGTTATGACATCATCATCTGTGTGAGTTGGCTTCTGCTGGTGCTTAACCCAGGGAAGACATTTCGCCCCATTTTACATGAATTTCTCACTAATGCCCAACATTTGAACATGGGAACATGTTCTAGTCCTTCAACAGCAACATGTTCAAAAGACTTTAAAAGTAGAGTAAAGTACTTTCCAGAGGTGGATGACGGAATGAAAGAATTTCAGGGCTTGGCCCATGGCCTAATTGTTTCCTAAGTGACCACAACAAGCTGCAACAGGTGGTGTCATGACGACGAGTCATCATAATGATATGCTAATATCTTGGCATTGGTATCAGCTGACTTGGAAGACAGGTCGGGTGTGCCAGGGCAGGAGGTTATGGCCAGCGGAGATAATAAACAGAGATAAAGGAATGTAACCTGTAAATATTGTGTCAGTATTATTCTTATTCCACATCTTAGGCGCAGATGTGACATTGGCGACGAGGATATTTTGGATTCTGTATCCGTGGCTACGAGCTGGAAAAAGATTTCAAGGGAAAAAAATGGGGGACGAGGGTTAGGGGGCCGGGGGGCGAGGGTCGGGGCCAGGGGGGCGAGGGTCGGGCCGGGGGGGGGGCGAAGGTCGCGGCCGGGGGGGCGGGGTGGGGGGCGAGGGTCCGGAGCCGGGTGGAAGGAGGGCCGGGGCCGCCGCTCCAGGCAATACATTTTCGATCTGAGCCCAGTGGAATAAATATTCGAACGTCAAAGTTGTTACCTGCGGAACTGGTCCCGACATCGTACTCGTCAATCAGCTGGGCAGGAGGCGGGCCGATTGGGTTTGGTCGTCGGAGGTGAATTCCATTGAAACCAGTCTCTGGCACTCCCTTAAAGAGTCGGCTAAGTAGAATAGGGCCACAATACCTCATCTGCACCAATCAGTGGGGCGCCAACTGCAGCCCACACCAAGTCAATCGCATGGTCGCCGAGTGTGTATCATTCCGTGTCTAGTACCGCCGCCGGAAAGGCCAGGCCCTCTGTTGAGATATGGCCGGGGCTCGGCGGGGTTCCCTCTCCGGGCGGGATCTGAGCCCAGTGCATTAAATTTTGGAAATGAGCCGAGTGCCTTAAATTTTCGAAATGAGCCCAATGCAATAGTGAGGTTGCACGGCGTCGAGACCACGACCCGTGACCCGTACTGTTGCCACGCATCGGCAATTGGAGGGTACGCGGTGAACAACAGTGTTTACTATGGCTGTCAGCACCAAAGATCATAGCTCCTCTATGATCTTTGGTCAGCACCGCCGGCCCTTCTTCTGGCCCAGCATCCGGTCTGGTTGCATACTCGCGGACCCCGGGCCATCTATCCCCGCGGCCGAGGGTGGGGGATGGAGGAAGAGGTCGGGTGCAGCTGGATGGGCGGTGGGAGCAGACCGTCCACAACTCTGCTGCAGCTGACGTTGCCTGGAGCCGCGGCCCCAGACCCTCGCCCCCCCCGGGACCCGGACCGTCGCCCCCCCCCCCCCCCCCCCCCCCCCCGGCCCCGGCCCCTCGCCCCCCCCGGCACCAGACCCACGCCCCCCCCGGGACCCGGAACCTCGCCCCACCCCCCACCCCCGGCCCCGGACACTCGCCCCCCCCGGGACCCGGAACCTCGCCCCCCCCCCCCCCCCCACCCCCGGCCCCGGACACTCGCCCAGACCCTCGCCCTCCCGGCCCCGACCCTCGCCCCCCGGTCGATCTGAGCCCAGTGCAAAACAAATTCGTTCTGATCCCAGTGTTTACGTGGAGCTCGGAGAAGCAGGAAGAAGAGATTATTGTCTGAAACCCGTTCCCTACAGTTCCATCCCCTTTCCTCTTCTCTTGCCCACTCCTCCGCCCTCGGTCACTTATCCAGTTCCACAGGTAACAACATTTGACGTTCGTATATTTATTCCACTGGGCTCAGAAAATGTATTGCCTGGAGCTGCGGCCCCGGCCCTCCTTCCCCCCGGCTCCGGTCTCTCGCTCCCCCCGGCCCCGACCCTCGTCCCCCTGGCCCCGGAGGGACACACACATACACCCCGCATACACACACCCCCCACACTCACTCACCGTACACCACCACCCCCCCCCCCCCACACACATCCACACCCCACACACATACTCTCACCCCACACACACACCCCACACCCACACATACCCCACACACATATACACACTTACCCCACACACATACATTCACCCCACACACACACACCCCACACACATACTCTCACATACTCTCACCCCACACCCACACACACACCCCACACACACACACTCACCCCACACACACACCCCACACACATACTCTCACCCCACACACACACACACACACCACACACACACACACACACACCACACACACACACACACACACCACACACACACATACACATACACACCCCGCACACATACTCTCACCACACACCCACATACCCCCACACACACATACGCACACACACACACACCCCACACACACACACACACACACACACCCCACAAACACATACACACACACACCCCACACACATACACGTACACACCCCGCACACATACTCTCACCACACACCCACATACCCCCACATACACACACACACCCCACACACACATACACAAACACATACACACACACACACATACACTCTCACCCCCCACACACACTCATCCACTTCCCCCATTCACACATTCCAAATGCTATATTTTTCATATCTTTTATACCATTCCAAATTCTACCATTTACACACCAGTCTCAATATCAAGTCACATAAGAAAAGGAAAATTGTATCACTTTATTTTTTCGTTTTATGGTATTTTATTTAAAAACATTAATTATCTGCTTAAAGTTCACACCATGTTCAATGTGTGTAGATTGTGATAGAGCAAAAATGCACACAAATGCCACTGCAAAAGCATCTTGTGTTGTGCATTTGTCCATTTTTGCTTTGTTTCATGCATCTTGCAATGGACTAGTCTTAAAGCCATGGTGTTTGCTTGTGACCAGGGATTTTGCCTAAATTAAATGATAAACTAGCATATTCATGGTCGTAGATGCTACCAGTGTCGGCTCCATCTGTGGGTGTGTCTGATGACATAGGGGCAGCAACATCTTCTACAACCTTGCAGCACTCAAATCTTCTACAAACACCAGGTCACTCTCATTGCTACATGAGGATTCCATGAATCTCAAAAATGCATACGTCTTTTGCAGCCTGTTGTACAAATTCCATGATTTGCACCCTGGAATGTTTACTCCCTCTACATCCTGAACACATTTCTGAAACAAGGTTACTCATTTCTTTAACCTCAACACTTCTCGATTTTGAATCATTCTTCTCTGCAACTGACTCACAAAATCGAGTATACCCTTCAGAACAGAAACAAAATACAAAGATAACTTAAGAGAAGTGACTGTTGTGAATTATGAAGTTTAATAATGATGTAATTTGAAAAAAAGTATTTCAGCTCTCATTGGGTTATATAAATTTAAAAATCCTAGGTAATTATTTTTTTCAATACCAAAGAAGATAACAGAAAAACAAAATGATGTTAGGCGTTTTCGTTAGGCATGGATGAGTGGCCAACTTTCACAAAATTGTCATTATGTTGTAATTAGTCTTGTTTATGTCTTCACTTCTATATCAATATTTGCAAAGAAATTCAAAAATAGGGATAGACGTATCAAAATGTATCTCCAATTTGTGACAGAGCAATCGCTAGTCTTCTATTGTCTCTACATTATTTGATATTTCATTGATGTTTGATTAAAAAAAAGACTGATCGTAGCTACCAATTTTTTGTGTGTGTTAAGAATATTTTTCCTTGTCAATAATTGAACAAAACAAAATGAGAGAGTATCATCAGTGCAATGTCTCAGAATTTAATCAACCCCCAATTTATAAAGCCATTAATAAAGAATAAAGTCATTTGTAGAGGCACATAAAACAATATATAAGTTTGTTGTTACATTTTGCATGGAGGTCATTCAATAGACAGCAGCCTATTTCCTTTGCTCCATAGATGCTGCTGCACCCGCTGAGTTTCTCCAGCAATTTTGTGTACCTTCGATCTTCGAGCATCTGCAGTTCCTTCTTGAACACAACAGAGTGACACAGCAGGTACACAAAATTGCTGGGGAAACTCAGCGGGTGCAGCAGCATCTATGGAGCGAAGGAAATAGGCGACGTTTCGGGCCGAAACCCTTCCTCAGACGCCCCTTTTCAACAGAGTGACACAGCACTTCATTTGGTCACACTGCTGTCACACTTGTCACAGAGAAGCTGATTGGCCAATTCCTGTCGCCCATTTGATACAGTGCTTCTGATTAGTCAGTTATGACATCATCATCTGTGTGAGTTGGCTTCTGCTGGTGCTTAACCCAGGGAAGATATTTCGCCCCATTTTACATGAATTTCTCACTAATGCCCAACATTTGAACATGGGAACATTCTAGTCCTTCAACAGCAACATGTTCAAAAGACTTTAAAAGTAGAGTAAAGTACTTTCCAGAGGTGGATGACGGAACGAAAGAATTTCAGGGCTTGGCTCATGGCCTAATTGTTTCCTAAGTGAACACAACAAGCTGCAACAGGTTGTGTCATGACAATGAGTCATCATAATGATATGCTAATATCTTGGCCTTGGTATCAGCTGACTTGGAAGACAGGTCGGGTATGCCAGGGCCACTGCAACCAAGGATCGTGTCATTGGTCAAGACATGTCATGGATGCCAAATCACAAGCAGGAGCAACCTACCAGAACCAATTAGAAGTAAAAAGTTGTAAACAGGACCATGGGTTGACGTAGATGTTGACTTTCTTGAACCACTTCCAAAAGGTGAATCAATTATGGTAATGGTAGACTACCAAAGCAGGTATTGTGAGTATGCAGTGAATAAGTCAACTACAGCAGCAAAGACTGTACAGGCATTAGCAGAGATCTTTGCCAACACAGGTTGCCTGTTACATTGCATTCTGATAATGGACTAGTTTTTTTCTGAGACATTTGCTGAATACATGGGAATCACAGGCAGCCATCATCACAAGATGACTCCTAAATGGCCACCAGCTAAAGGAGAAGTAGAGAGACAAAACCAGTCCATAGAGAAGGGGATACAAATCGCCCATGCCGTAGGGAAAAACTGCAAGGAGGTACTGCTAGCATACATTTCTGTATATCGGGCGATCACTCACTCAACGACAGGGAAATGTCCAGCACAAGCCTTGTTTGGAAAGAAAATTTGCACTAAAATACCAGAAGTGCGAGAGATCATGGAAGACCAGGACCTGACATGCTCTGATGCCGAAAAGAAAGGTGCGGCAAAATGGCATTCCGACTTGAAACCAGGAGCCAGGCACTTTGAAATAATTTCTGTTGATGTCGTGCTGGTGAGGCGACATGATGCCGGTAAGATAGACACTCCTTACCATTGCCAGCCATACAATGTTGTATCGAGGAGTGGCAGCATGGTGACAGTCAAGTCTCCAGAAGGTGTTATCTACAAGAGAAATGTATCGATTGTCAAAAATAGGCTGTGGGCCGAGCATCATAAATGTGTCTAGAAATAGGATTTCGTGACCCAAGTCACCAAACTACATGAAATTTTCCACAGATTTGGATGAAATATAATTGAGAAGGATGTCATAACTCGTCATTGCCGAAAGTTGCACATTAATTAATTAAACTAATTAGAAAATGACATCGGGAAAATAAGCGTCATCTAGTGGCCAATGCCCGTATTACGCCATGGGCAGCCTATTTCCGTGTTGCAGTCCATTTAAACGATATATTATTATACCAATATATATATATATATATATATGTAACCTGTAAATATGGATGTAATCATATATAATTAAGTATAATTATATTATATAAAAATAATATGATTAATATAATTGTGAGTGTGTTTTTTTAATGACACTGTCGCAGAGGTCCTGCTCATGAACCAGCCTAATTAATGGGCTAGGGCAATTCTTGTGGGTTCCTTCCTTTACTAAACCCCACTGACTGCCAGTGTGCAGAGTTGGGGGTGACAGCCATAGTGGGACCGGGGTAGTGTCAGGCAGGCATGTTCCAGTCGCTTTAATAGGAAATTAAATGAGACTGCAGCAGATGTCCCAGGATTCAAGGGCTCATGAACCTGCCTAATTAAAGGGTCAGGACAGATCCTCTAGGTTTCCCCATTTACTGAACCCCGCTGACTGTCAAAGTGGGGGTGACGGCCATAGTGGGATGGGGCAGTGCCAGACCTGTAAGAGACCTGTCTTATTTCTGATGTAAATGTCACATCCTTGCCAAGAATCGAATGCTCTGATGTTTACTCGATGAATATTCATTTTAAGCTACAATGAGCTTATATTTATGTTATGGTGCCTTCGCAAATGAGGGCTATTACTTTCAACCTAAAAGAACCCTAAAAGTGTTGCATTGTTTATCTCTAGTTTGTGTGTGTGCCTTTCAAACATGTATCTGTGGCTGTGCGTATGTACGTGTGGATGTATGTATGTGTGCATGTATGTTTGGATGTGTACATGTATGTCTGCGTTTGAATGGATGTGTGTGTGTGTGTGTGTGCGGATTTATGTGTGCATATGTGTGTGTGTTTGCATGCATGAAAGTGTGCATATGGATGGATGTGTGTGTGTGGATGTGCGTATGTATGTATGTATGTGTGGATCGGTGGGTGGTTTGTCACAGTCATTCACTGGCACGCCATTATCATAAGTAATTCACTCATTGTTTAAATAATTTGACCAAATAAACAGTGAAACGATCCACATTAAAATAAAACTTTATATAATCATTTTTTCCACAATTTATTTATTTTGTGTACTTTGAACCTTTACAAATGATGCAATGCGCTGGTAGGACATGCCTGCGGTCAGTGTGCTCGACAGTTGCTGTTTGTTGACTATGACTTGTCATGGATCGAAGCAGTCTCTTTGGGGCCGGCTCATCTGCTTCACCATCAGGAACTGCCTCTTGAGGTGATTCACCTGCTTCAGGCTTTTCTGCGTCTTGAACTCAATTGAAAGAGGAAAAAGAAAACAGAAAAGGAATGAAAAGTAAAATAAATCAACATCCTCAAATATATCTTTTCATTTTTCAAAGTAACATCATATGACCATAAGAAAAAGATTTGTTGTTTGAGTCCTATCATTACCTTTCTTCCTTCTAGACTTTGCTATCGCTCGATTTATTGTTGTTATGTTGCAGAAGCACTCTGCATGATAACCCGGGATACACTGCTGCCTCCTAATAATAGAAGCTAATATGTGTCAGGGTGTATTTTACATATTTTCATGTTTTATATAATGTAAGACAATATCGACATATTGATATATTGAGGAAATTAAACATGTATGCATGTCCAGGTAGATGGGATGGCAAGTCTGCAAATTATCAGATTAGTGTTCATTAAAGCACAGTGCATGTCCACACAAAACACTTTTGTGTGGTCAGGCTCTGAAGAGTGGAGGGGCAGAAGCTGCAGAAAAAAAAATCTCATATTACTTAGGTCTGCATGGACTTCGATTCATAAAATGTCAATCTCTTCTTAATGTCAATGAAACTGACACTGTAATTTACAGCCATAGATAAGACTTCAAGTTCAAGTGCAGGAGCAGAGGGTGCAGAATAGCTAGAGAAAGAAACATCTCATATTACTTGGGTCTGCATGGACTTCAATTCATAAAGTGTCAACCTCTATTTAATGTCAATGAGACTTACACTGTAATTTACTACAATTGATAAGTTATTTCAAGTTTCAGTAGAGGCTACAGAAAATAAAAATCTCATAGTCATTGTCTGCATGGACTTCAATTCATAAAATTTAAACCTCTTCTTAATGTTAATGAGAATAACAATAGGTTACTACCATAGAAAAACTAGTTCAAGTTCACATATCACCAATTCATTTCTACAGAAAAATCAACCATTTCTGACCATTTCTGACTGCAATGGAAGCCTATAAATAGCGATCGATATCCCTCCGTTTTTCTCCCGTGGTCGGGGTCTGAAAACGGCCGCTACAGTCTGCACTATGTACAGCCTCCCCCCCCCCTCCCCCCCCCGCGCCCGCCCGCGGAGATGATCCGCGGCTCCGCGTTCGCGAATCGGCCGCTTCTTAATTGAGACCGTGGCTTCACTATACCGCGGGTACCTAGGCCCCGCGGTCGGAGCACTTTTTCCCGGTAAGTTATCGCAGGCAGCTCCGAGATTAGCTGTTAAAGACTTATTACTCTACAACAAGCTGGCATTAGTGACAATGTTTAATTGACCGTGTTATGGATACATATAGTTTAGGCCCTCAATTTCATGAATGAATGAATGATTTAATGAATGAATGAATCAACCAATTAATTAATTAATTAATTAATTAATTAACTGATCAATCAATTAATTAATTAATTAATTAATTAATTAATTAATTAATTAATTAATTAATTAATTAATTAATTAAATAAATAAATAATAAAAGGGTGCAATTAAATTAATTAAAGTCCATACAGATAGATTTTCATAAATTCAGACTTTAGATCTTACCTTTCAGTTAGAGTTGATTCCTGGCTGTCTTCTTTGTGTTCCAGCACCTCAGCAGCGACTTTGCTTTCAAGGCTTTCTTCCACTTAGCAGCACATTCTTCAGCCTTTTTAATGCTTTCCTCACTAAATTCAATTACCCTGCTGCAAGTTTCCACGACATGTATTCCACAGAACAACAAATCGGAATCTCCAGTAAAACAGGCATCAGTGAAGCCCGCTCAGCCATGTTGTGTGCTAGCCTGAAGCAAAGCGCGTGATTGGCCAACTGACAGACAACTCAATGTTAAACGTGCTTTGATTGGACTAAAAATTACCAGAAATTTTTCTGGTTTTTCTCTAATTTAATAAAAATGTGCAAGTCTTCTTCATGACGAGTTTCAGGGGCGATTTATATAATTTATTTTACACAATATGTGAAAATTTCATGTAGTTTGGTGACTTGGGTCACGAAACTGTAGAATAAAGCTCCTCGGCCCACAGCCTAAAAGTACATGTCCAGAGACAATAAAAAAGAGGTGGCCCAAAATCCAACAAGAGTTACCAATTCAGAGGGGCCAGACGACATCCCTGAGATGGTGACCAGAGTTCCGGAAGCAGCATGCTGTAACGCAGGTGGTGACCAGAGAAGGTGTCTAGGTGACAACACCTTGGCAGATTCAACAGACTCTGATACTCCTGTGCCAGCTGGTAGACCAAGATGTGAAAGGAGAGTCCCCCCAAGCAATACGATGATTTTGTGTTAAAGGTTATAGTTTTGCTTAGTAATTTTACATGTGAATATGACATTTGTTCAGAGGCAAAGGAAGCCTACAGATTGTTATTTGTATTAAGGGGAAATAAATTGTTTGTATTTGTACAAGTATTTAGTTAGTACTAGACCATGTGGGACCCATTGGGCCCCATGTTCACACGGGAGGGCTGGTCCCCCGACGCAATATTTCACCTCTCCACCAATTCCAATATTGGTGGCCAGTGGGGGGGCTTTCTGGAGCGCTGGTATGGGTTCTTGGGGTGGCAGCTCAGCCCCTCAAGCCTGATGTGCTGGGAGCTCACTCACGGCTGGTGGGCTGGCAGTTGACTCATGACTATTCCTTGAAATTCCATTTCAAGCAGGGTGCAAGGCCACCAAATTCAAATCCATTTTCCTACCATTTCAAGCAGGCTGTAAGGCCACCATATTCAAGTGCAGTTTCTTAGCACTTCGTGCAGGGTGCAAGGCCACCAAATTCAAGTGCAGTTTCCTACCACTTCAAGCAGGGTGCAAGGCCACCGAATTCAAGTGCAGTTTACAACCACTTCAAGCTGGATCCAAAGCCACCAAATTCAAGTGCAGTTTCATACCACTTCAAGCTGGATCCAAGGCCACCCAATTCAAGTGAAGTTTCATACCATTTCAAGCAGGGTTCAAGGCCACCAAATTCAAATGCAGCTTCATACCATTTCATCTAGGGTGCAACGCCATCACATTCAAATGCAGTTTCATACCATTTCATGCACGGTGCAAGGCCACCACATTCAAATGCAGTTTCATACCATTTCAAGCAAGGTGAAACCACCATAAAACCACACAAAACACCAAACTCACAGTTCAGTAGACATTCAGTGTGTTCAGTTGATTCACAGCTAAGACAGAATTGTGACATCTCCCTCCCCAGTCATGCAGAGACTGAGCCACACCCACACTTCCGGGTTTTATAACCCCTCCCCCTACCACCAGAAAAGGTGTGGCCTTCATGGCGTGATTGACAGGAGTGCAATTCTCAACATTTTTTAAACACTAATAACACTTTTATTTTTCGTTGATGGGAAGAATCCTCTGCACCTGCTGAGCGGAGGTGGACTGAGTAAGATGGCCAAAAATCACAGCCGTAAGTGGTAGCGTTTTATCTAAAATCAATTTACAGTGCAAACAGGAAGTTACCCAAAGCACCCAAACCACCATTTGCAGCAGTGCCTATAAAGTTCAAGCCAAAGCACCCAAACCACCATTTGCAGGAGTGCCTATTAACTTCAAGCCAAAGCACCCAAACCACCATTTGCAAGAGTGCCTTTTTACTTCAACCCAAACCCCCCAAACAACCATTTGCAGGCAATGCATTTTTACTTCAAACCAACCATATTTTCATTTTCAAACCACATTAAGGGGACTCACAGTTGAGTAGACATGGGTTCAGTGTTATTCAGAGCTCAGAGAGACGTGACCCTCTGGCTTCCTCCATCTTGCAGAGACTGAATGAGGCACACCACTTCCTGGTTTTATAGTCCCTCCCCTTCCCTCCAGCAGGGGCAGCAGAGAGTATGGTGAATTTTTTTTAAACATTAATATCTCTCGGATTTATCATCAATGGGAAAAATCCTCTGGTCCAGGAAGGCGGACGTGGGCTCTGAGTGAGGTGGCCAAAAATGACGGCCGTAGGTGGCGGCGTTCTCTCCGAAATCGTACCACAGTGGGTCAAAAGCGGTCAAGATCAGACTTTTAGTAATATAGATTTCATAGCCTACGCTGCATTTGGCTAATAAGCCAACATAATATCTCTTAAGGGTAAATAGTTGTTTGATTGTGCAGTTGTGTCAATAGCACATTGCTTATTATGACACTGTTTATTACGACACTGTTTATTACGAAACTGTTTATTATGACACTGTTTAAAATAAACTGAGCTATTAAAGTATTGACTGCGCCTGAGCATGCGTGAACCATTGATTGTGGTGGAGTTTATACTGGAGGTGGCAACAGATGAGAACCAATCGGGGCTTGGCAGAATTAATCTCAGGCAGGGCAGTGGCTGCTGACTGATTGTAGGCGAGGGGGAGGCTGAAGTCAAAATGTGATTACCTGTGGAGCTGGATACACGACCGAGGGCGGGGGAGTGGGCAAGAGAAGCGGAAAGGGGCGGGAACTGTAGGCAGACGCTTCTACAAATTAGAGAATGCACATTTCATACCACATGGTGCAAACTATTCCATGGAAATATGAGGTGCTGTTTCTCAGATTGACGTGGGCCCCACTCAGACAATGGAAGCGGCCGAGCACAGCATGGTCGACATGGGAATGGGAAAAGGAATCTGTTACTTGCACTTCATCAGGTTATTTATTAATGTGTGTATATATTACTATTACGGTGTATGGACACACTGATCTCTTTTGCAGTAAATGCCTACTATGTTCTGTGTGCTGAAGCAAAGCAAGAATTTCATTGTCCTATCAGGGACACATGACAATAAACTCTCTTGAACTTGAACTTGAGCCCCGCCATCCCGGGAATTAACCTTGTAAACCTACGCTGCACTCCCTCAATAGCAAGAATGTCCATCCTCAAATTAGGGGACCAAAACTGCACACAATACTCCAGGTGTGGTCTCACTAGGGCTTTGTACAACTGCAGAAGGACCTCTTTATTCCTATACTCGATTCCTCTTGTTATAAAGGCCAACATGCCATTCGCTTTTTTCACTGCCTGCTGTACCTGCATGCTTACATTCATAGACTGATGAACAAGGACCCCCCAGATCCTGTTGTACTTCCCCTTTTCCCAACTTGACACCATTTAGATAGTAATCTGCCTTCCTGTTTTTGCTACCAAAGTGGATAACCTCACATTTATCCACATTAAACTGCATCTGCCATGCATCTGCCCACTCACCCAACCTGTCCAAGACACCCTGCATTCTCATAGCATCCTCCTCACAGTTCACACTGCCACCCAGCTTTGTGTCAGCTGCAAATTTGCTAATGTTACTTTGAATCCCTTCATCCAAATCATTGATATATATTGTAAATAGCTGCGGTCCCAGCACCAAGCCTTGCGGTATCCCACTAGTCACTGCCTGCCATTCTGAAAGGGATCGTTAATCCCTACTCTTTGTTTCCTGTCAGCCAACCACTTCTCTATTCATGTCAGCACTCTACCCCCAATAGCATGTGCCCTAATTTTGCCCACTAATCTCCTATGTGGGACCTTATCAAATGCTTTCTGAAAGTCGAGGTACATTACATCCACTGGCTCTCCCTTGTCCATTTTCCTAGTTAAATCTTCAAAAAATTACAGAAGATTAGTAAAGCATGATTTCCCCTTCGTAAATCTATGCTGACTCGGACCGATCCTGTTACTGCTATCCAAATGTGCGGTTATTTCATCTTTTATAATTGACTCCAGCATCTTCCCCACCATCGATGTCAGGCCAACTGGTCTATAATTCCCCGTTTTCTCTCTCCCGCCTTTCTTAAAAAGTGGGATAACATTAGCTACCCTCCAATCCACAGGAACTGATCCTGAGTCTATAGAACATTGGAAAATTATCACCAATGCATTCACGATTTCTAGAGCCACTTCCTTAAGTACCCTGGGATGCAGACCATCAGGCCCTGGGGATTTATCAGCCTTCAGTCCCATCAGTCTACCCAACACCATTTCCTGCCTAATGTGGATTTCCTTCAGTTCCTCCATCACCCTAGATCCTCTGGCCACTACTATATCAGGAAGATTGTTTGTGTCATCCTTAGTGAAGACAGATCCAAAGTACCTGTTCAACTCATCTGCCATTTCCTTGTTCCCCATAATAAATTCACCTTTTTCGGTCTTCAAGGATCCAACTTTGGTCTTAACTAATTTTTTCCTCTTCACATACCTAAAGAAGCCTTTACTATCTTGCTTTATATTCTTGGCTAGCTTACCTTCGTACCTCATCTTTTCTCCCCGTATTGTTTTTTTGGTTATTATCTTCTGTTGCTTTTTAAACATTACCCAATCCTCTTGCTTCCCACTCATCTTTGCTATGTTGTACTTCTCTTTAATTTTTATATTGTCCCTGATGTCCCTTGTCAGCCATGATCGTCCCTTTCTCCCCTTGGAATCTTTCTTCCTCCTAGGAATTAACTGATCCTGCACTTTCTGTATTATTCCTAGAAACACCTGGCATTGTTGTTCCACTGTCATCCCTGCTGGGGTATCTTTCCAGTCAACTTTGGCCAGCTCCTCCCCCATGGCCCCATAGTCCCCTTTATTCAATTGCAACACTGACACCTCCGATCTACTCTTCTCCCGCTCCAATTGTAGATTAAACCTGACCATGTTATAGTCACTACCTCCCAATGGCTCGTTAACCTCGAGGTACTTTATCAAATCCGGCTCATTACATAACACGAAATCCAGAATTGCCTTCTCCCTGGTAGGCTCCAATACAAGCTGTTCATAGAATCCATCTCGAAGGCACTCTACAAAGTACCTTTCTTGGGGTCCAGTACCAACCTGATTTCCCCAGTCTACCTGCATGTTGAAATCTCCCATAACAACCACAGCATTACTTTTGCTACATGCCAATTTTAACTCCTGATTCAACTTGCACCCTATGTCCAGGCTACTGTTTGGGGGCCTATAGGTTAGTCCCATTAGGGTCTTTTTACCCTTACAATTCCTTAGTTCTATCCATACTGACTCCACATCTCCTGTTTCAGTGTCAAGGGACTGAATTTCATTCCTCACCAACAGAGCAACTCCACCCCTTCTGCCCACCTGTCTGTCTTTTCGATAGGAGGTATAGCCTTGAATATTCATATATAACAATTTGACCTCCGTATTCACGTACCCCCTCACACTGCTCGCAATTGGCCCTGACCGTACTCTTTTATCCCTTCTCAAACTTTCCTTCCCATATACTGTTTATTTTGATACTGTTTATTATGACTGTTTATTATGACTGTTTATTTATGACTGTTTATTATGACTGTTTATTATGACTGTTTATTATGACTGTTTATTATGATACTGTTTATTATGATATTTTCTTTTGACTTTATTATGACTTTATTATGATAGTTTATTATGATAGTTTATTATGATACTATTTATTATGATACTGTTTATTATGATGTTTATTATGAAACTGTTTATTATGACACTGTTCATTATGATATTTTTATGACACTGTTTATTATGATACTGTTATGGAGTCTGTAGACTGGGCAATGTTCAAGGACTCGGCAACGGACTTGAACGAATACGCCACAGTCATTACAGACTTCGTAAAGAAATGTGTGGAGGACTGCATCCCTACAAAAATCTTCCGAGTGTTTCCCAATTAGAAACCTTGGATGAACTTTGAGATCCGCACTCTTCTGAAGTCCAGACACAGGGCATTCACTTCCGATGATACAGTGGCCTACATGAATTCCAGATACGACTTTGGTATGGCCATCAAAAAGGCCAAAAGAGACTTCTGCTCCAAACTGGAGGATGAGACAGATGTTCAACAGCTGTGGCGGTGCCTGAATGCAATCACCTCCTACAAGGCGAAACCAGGAGGCAGCTCGAATGTCGGCGAAACATCACTCCCTGACGAGCTCAATGCGTTTTACGCACGCTTTGATAGGGAGAATACTGATGTGCCTTCCCGATCCCTCATTCGCTGTGATGGCATTTCAGTCTCTGTCACAGAGGCCGACGTCAGAAAATCCTTCAGAGGGGTGAACCCCCGAAAAGCGCCTGGACCTGATGGTATACCCGGTCGTGTTCTAAAAACCTGTGCGGACCAACTGGTTGGAGTTTTTACGGACATTTTCAACCTCTCACTTCTGAGGTCTGAGGTCCCCACCTGCTTTAAAAGGGCATCAATTATACCAGTGCCCACGAAGAGTAAGGTAACGTGCCTCAATGACTATCGACCAGTGGCACTAACGCCGGTGGTGATGAAGTGCTTTGAGAGGTTGATCATGGAGCAAATCAACCCCTACCTCGACAAAAACCTGGACCCACTGCAGTTCACTTACCGACACAACAGATCAACGGTGGATGCGATCTCGCTGGCCCTCCACTCCGCTCTGGACCATGTTGACAACAAAAACTCATATGTCAGGCTGTTATTCATTGATTACAGCTCGGCATTCAACACAATCATCCCCTCCAAGCTGGTTACCAAACTTGCAGAACTGGGTCTCTGCGCATCCCTCTGCAATTGGATCCTCGACTTCCTCATTCACAGACCACAGTCTGTTCGTATTGGTGGAAATGTGTCAGCCTCGATAACAATCAGCACGGGAGCACCTCAAGGCTGTGTGCTCAGCCCCCTGCTGTACTAACTCTATACTCATGACTGCGTAGCCAGTCACAGTGCGAACTCCATCATCAAGTTCGCTGATGACACCATTGTTGTGGGACTTATCACTGATGGGGATGAGTCAGAGTATAGAAGAGAGATCGAGCAACTGTCCATATGGTGCCAGCGCAAAAACCTGGCCTTAAACACCAGCAATACCAAGGAACTGATTGTGGACTTTGGAAGGAGAAGGAGGGGGTCCCACAGCCCCATTTATATCAACGGGTCGATGGTTGAAAGGGTCAAGAGCTTCAAATTCCTGGGCGTGCACATCTCTGAAGATCTTTCCTGGTCCGAGAACACTAATGCAATTATCAAGAAAGCTCATCAGCACCTCTACTTCCTGAGAAGATTATGGAGAGTCGGTTTGTCAAGGAAGACTCTCTCTAACTTCTACAGGTGCACAGTAGAGAGCATGCTGACCGGTTGCATCGTGGCTTGGTTCGGCAATTTGAGCGCCCTGGAGAGGAAAAGACTACAAAAAGTAGTAAACATAGAAACATAGAAAATTGGTGCAGGAGTAGGCAATTCGGCCCTTCGAGCCTGCACCGCCATTCGATATGATCATGGCTGATCATCCAACTCAATATCCCATCCCTGCCTTCTCTCCATACCCCCTGATCCCTTTAGCCACAAGGGCCACATCTAACTCCCTCATAAAATAGAAACATAGAAATATAGAAACATAGAAATTAGGTGCAGGAGTAGGCCATTCGGCCCTTCGAGCCTGCACCGCCATTCAATATGATCATGGCTGATCATCCAACTCAGTATCCCGTACCTGCCTTCTCTCCATACCCTCTGATCCCCTTAGCCACAAGGGCCACATCTAACTCCCTCTTAAATATAGTCAATGAACTGGCCTCAACTACCCTCTGTGGCAGAGAGTTCCAGAGATTCACCACTCTCTGTGTGAAAAAAGTTTTTCTCATCTCGGTTTTAAAGGATTTCCCCCTTATCCTTAAGCTGTGACCCCTTGTCCTGGACTTCCCCAACATCGGGAACAATCTTCCTGCATCTAGCCTGTCCAACCCCTTAAGAATTTTGTAAGTTTCTATAAGATCCCCTCTCAATCTCCTAAATTCTAGAGAGTATAAACCAAGTCTATCCAGTCTTTCTTCATAAGACAGTCCTGACATCCTAGGAATCAGTCTGGTGAACCTTCTCTGCACTCCCTCTATGGCAATAATGTCCTTCCTCAGATTTGGAGACCAAAACTGTACGCAATACTCCAGGTGTGGTCTCACCAAGACCCTGTATAACTGCAGTAGAACCTCCCTGCTCCTATACTCAAATCCTTTTGCTATGAATGCTAACATACCATTCGCCTTCTTCACTGCCTGCTGCACCTGCATGCCTACTTTTAATGACTGGTGTACCATGACACCCAGGTCTCGTTGCATCTCCCCCTTTCCTAATCGGCCACCATTCAGATAATAGTCTGCTTTCCTGTTTTTGCCACCAAAATGGATAACCTCACATTTATCCACATTATACTGCATCTGCCAAACATTTTCCCACTCACCCAGCCTATCCAAGTCACCTTGCAGTCTCCTAGCATCCTCCTCACAGCTAACACTGCCCCCCAGCTTAGTGTCATCCGCAAACTTGGAGATACTGTCTTCAATTCCCTCATCCAGATCATTAATATATATTGTAAATAGCTGGGGTCCCAGCACTGAGCCTTGCGGTACCCCACTAGTCACTGCCCGCCATTGTGAAAAGGACCCGTTTACTCCTACTCTTTGCTTCCTGTTTGCCAACCAGTTCTCTATCCACATCAATACTGAACCCCCAATGCCGTGTGCTTTAAGTTTGTATACTAATCTCTTATGTGGGACCTTGTCGAAAGCCTTCTGGAAGTCTAGATACACCACATCCACTGGTTCTCCCCTATCCACGCTACTAGTTACATCCTCGAAAAATTCTATAAGATTCGTCAAACATGATTTACCTTTCGTAAATCCATGCTGACTTTGTCCAATGATTTCACCACTTTCCAAATGTGCTGCTATCCCATCTTTAATAACTGACTCTAGCAGTTTCCCCACTACCGATGTTAGACTAACTGGTCTGTAATTCCCCGTTTTCTCTCTCCCTCCCTTCTTAAAAAGTGGGGGGGGGGGGGGGGTTACATTTGCTACCGCCAATCCTCAGGAACTACTCCAGAATCTAAAGAGTTTTGAAAGATTATTACTAATGCATCCACTATTTCTGGAGCTACTTCCTTAAGTACTCTGGGATGCAGCCTATCTGGCCCTGGGAATTTATCGGCCTTTAATCCATTCAATTTACCCAACACCACTTCCCGACTAACCTGGATTTCACTCAATTCCTCCAACTCCTGTGACCCGCGGTCCCCTGCTATTTCCGGCAGATTATTTATGTCTTCCTTAGTGAAGACGGAACCAAAGTAGTTATTCAATTGGTCTGCCATGTCCTTGTTCCCCATGATCAACTCACCTGTTTCTGACTGCAAGGGACCTACATTTGTTTTTAACTAATCTCTTTCTTTTCACATATCTATAAAAACTTTTGCAGTCAGTTTTTATGTTCCCTGCCAGTTTTCTTTCATAATCTATTTTTCCTTTCCTAATCCTAAATATAGCCAATGAACTTGCCTCAACTACCTTCTGTGCAGAGAATTCCACAGATTCACCACTCTCTATGTACAAAATGATTTTCTCATCTCGGTCCTAAAAGATTTCCCTCTTATCCTTAAACTTTGACCCCTAGTTCTGGACTTCCCCAACATCGGGAATAATCTTTCTGCATCTAGCCTGTCCAACCCCTTAAGAATTTTGTAAGTTTCTATAAGATCCCCCCTCAATCTTCCAAATTCTAGCGTGTACAAGCCAAGTCTATCCAGTCTTTCTTCATATGAAAGTCCTGCCATCCCAGGAATCATTCTGGTGAACCTTCTCTGTGCTTCCTCTATGGCAAGAATGTCTTTCCTCAGATTAGAAGACCAAAACTGTACGCAATACACCAGGTGTGGTCTCACCAAGACCCTGTACAACTGCAGTAGAACCTCCCTGCTCTTATACTCAAATCCTTTTGCTATGAATTTGCTTTCTTCACTGCCTGCTGCACCTGCATTCCTACTTTCAATGACTGGTGTACCATGACACCGAGGTCTCGTTGCATCTCCCCTTTTCCTAATCGGCCACCATTCAGATAATAGTCTACTTTCCTGTTTTTGCCACCAAAGTGGATAACCTCACATTTATCCACATTATACTGCATCTGCCATGCATTTTCCCACTCACCCACTTTGCTTCCTGTCTGCCAGCCAGTTCTCTATCCACATCAATACTGCCCAGTCCATCATCGGCTCTGACCTTCCTTCCATCGAGGGGATTTATCGCAGTCGCTGCCTCAAAAAGGCTGGCAGTATCATCAAAGACCCACACCATCTTGGCCACACACTCATCTCCCTGCTACCTTCAAGTAGAAGGTACAGGAGCCTGAAGACTGCAACAACCAAGTTCAGGAATAGCTACTTCCCCACAGCCATCAAGCTATTAATCCTGGCTCGGACAAAACTCTGATTATTAATAACCCATTTTCTGTTATTTGCACTTGATCAGTTTATTTATTCATGTGTGTATATCTTTATACTATGGTATATGGACACACTTATCTGTTTTGTAGTAAATGCCTACCATGTTCTGTGTGCTGAAGCAAAGCAAGAATTTCATTGTCCTATCAGGGACACATGACAATAAACTCACTTGAACTTGAATTTTATTATGACTGTTTGTTATGATATTGTTTATTATGATACTGTTTATTATGACACTGTTTATCCCTGGGATGGCAGGACTGTCGTTTGAGGAAAGATTGAAAAGACTAGGCTTGTATTCACTGGTTTTAGAAGGATGAGGGGATATCTTATAGAAACATATAAAATTATAAAAGGACAGGACAAGCTAGATGCAGGAAAAATGTTCCCAATGTTGGGTGAGTCCAGAAACAGGGGCCACAGTCTTCGAATAAAGGGGAGGTCATTGAGGTCACTGAGGTGAGATAAAACTTTTTTACCCAGAGAGTTGTGAATTTGTGGAATTCCCTGCCACAGAGGGCAGTGGAGGCCAAGTCAATGGATGGATTTATGAGAGAGTTATATAGGGCTGGCCTCTTGAGAAACAAGTGGAGGTGTGGGCTGGTCCGACCACCAGCGACCTCTGGTGGCGTCCAAAGGAATGTTGAGGGTCACCAGTATAGCGGGTGCGTGGAAAGCCCGGAATGAAGGCGAGGAGCCAGGTGATTTCTGTAAAGGCTTCTATTAGTACATTCTCTGCTTCAGTGGGAGACTGAACACTGGCACCAAGAGCAAAGATCTTATAGCGGTTACGAAAATGGGTCCTATAATTACCCATGAATCTGCCCATGACCGTACTACGTGTTTTGCGTAGGGGTAGACCATCTAGCTCCGCAATAGGATCTTTGTCTTTGACCATGAGCCCCTGATTTTATACTCGTAGCTGTGCCCCGCCCCCGGACCAGTCCATTAAGTGCTGAGCGTGGTGAACCAGGGAGTAGCCCACTTCCCAGGAACCGCCACAACACTGTTTATTATGATACTGTTTATTATGATTGTTTATAATCATATTATAATGGTGTGTAAAATGGGGTGTAAAATGAGGGTAGAAGCAATAGGTAGCAAGGTGAAAAGTAAAAGTGGCAGGCCGGAAAATCCAGGGCAAAAATCAAAAAGGGCCACTTTTCAACAAAATTGTATAAGGGGTAAGAGTGTTGTAAAAACAAGCCTGAAGGCTTTGTGTCTCAATGCAAGGAGTTTCGTAATAAGGTGGATGAGTTGAATGTGCAGATAGCTATTAATGACTATGATATAGTTGGGATCACGGAGACATGGCTCCAGGGTGACCAAGGCTGGGAGCTGAACATCCAGGGATATTCAATATTCAGGAGGGATAGAGAGAAAGGAAAAGGAGGTGGGGTAGCGTTGCTGATTAGAGAGGAGATTAACGCAATGGAAAGGAAGGACATTAGTTTGCAGGATGTGGAATCGGTATGGGTAGAGCTGCGAAACACTAAGGGGCAGAAAACGCTGGTGGGTGTTGTGTACAGGCCACCTAACAGTAGTAGTGAAGTTGGAGATGGTATCAAACAGGAAATTACAAATGCGTGCGACAAAGGCAAAACCGTTATAATGGGTGACTTCAATCTACATATAGATTGGGTGAATCAAATTGGCAGGGGTGCTGAGGAAGAGGATTTTTTGGAATGTATGCGGGATAGTTATCTAAATCAACATGTAGAGGAACCAACGAGAGAGCAGGCTATTTTAGACTGGGTATTGAGTAATGAGGAAGGGTTAGTTAGCAGTCTTGTTGTACGTGCCCCCTTGGGCAAGAGTGACCATAATATGGTTGAGTTCTTCATTAGGATGGAGAGTGACATTGTTAATTCAGAAACAATGGTTCTGAACTTAAAGAAAGGCAACTTTGAGGGTATGAGACGTGAATTGGCCAAGATTGACTGGCAATTAATTCTAAAAGGGTTGACGGTGGATATGCAATGGAAGACATTTAAAGACTGCATGGATGAACTACAAAAATTGTTCATCCCAGTTTGGCAAAAGAATAAATCAGGGAAGGTAGTGCATCCGTGGATAACAAGGGAAATCAGGGATAGTATCAAAGCGAAGGATGATGCGTACAAATTAGCCAGAAAAAGCAGCATACCGGAGGACTGGGAGAAATTCAGAGACCAGCAGAGGAGGACAAAGGGCTTAATTAGGAAAGGAAAAATAGATTATGAAAGAAAACTGGCAGGGAACATAAAAACTGACTGCAAAAGTTTTTATAGATATGTGAAAAGAAAGAGATTAGTTAAAACAAATGTAGGTCCCTTGCAGTCAGAAACGGGTGAGTTGATCATGGGGAACAAGGATATGGCGGACCAATTGGATAACTACTTTGGTTCCGTCTTCACTAAGGAAGACATAAATAATCTGCCGGAAATAGCAGGGGACCGCGGGTCAAAGGAGTTGGAGGAATTGAGTGAAATCCAGGTTAGCCGGGAAGTGGTGTTGGGTAAATTAAATGGATTAAAGGCCGATAAATCCCCAGGGCCAGATAGGCTGCATCCCAGAGTACTTAAGGAAGTAGCTCCAGAAATAGTGGATGCATTAGTAATAATCTTTCAAAACTCTTTAGATTCTGGAGTAGTTCCTGAGGATTGGCGGGTAGCAAACGTAACCCCACTTTTTAAGAAGGGAGGGAGAGAGAAAACGGGGAATTACAGACCAGTTAGTCTAACATCGGTAGTGGGGAAACTGCTAGAGTCAGTTATTAAAGATGGGATAGCAGCACATTTGGAAAGTGGTGAAATCATTGGACAAAGTCAGCATGGATTTACAAAAGGTAAATCACGTCTGACGAATCTTATAGAATTTTTCGAGGATGTAACTAGTAGCGTGGATAGGGGAGAACCAGTGGATGTGGTGTATCTGGACTTCCAGAAGGCTTTCGACAAGGTCCCACATAAGAGATTAGTTTACAAACTTAAAGCACACGGCATTGGGGGTTCAGTATTGATGTGGATAGAGAACTGGCTGGCAAACAGGAAGCAAAGAGTAGGAGTAAACGGGTCCTTTTCACAATGGCAGGCAGTGACTAGTGGGGTACCGCAAGGCTCAGTGCTGGGACCCCAGCTATTTACAATATATATTAATGATCTGGATGAGGGAATTGAAGGCAATATCTCCAAGTTTGCGGATGACACTAAGCTGGGGGGCAGTGTTAGCTGTGAGGAGGATGCTAGGAGACTGCAAGGTGACTTGGATAGGCTGGGTGAGTGGGCAAATGTTTGGCAGATGCAGTATAATGTGGATAAATGTGAGGTTATCCATTTTGGTGGCAAAAACAGGAAAGCAGACTATTATCTAAATGGTGGCCGACTAGGAAAAGGGGAGATGCAGCGAGACCTGGGTGTCATGGTACACCAGTCATTGAAAGTGGGCATGCAGGTGCAGCAGGCAGTGAAGAAAGCGAATGGTATGTTAGCTTTCATAGCAAAAGGATTTGAGTATAGGAGCAGGGAGGTTCTACTGCCGTTGTACAGGGTCTTGGTGAGACCACACCTGGAGTATTGCGTACAGTTTTGGTCTCCAAATCTGAGGAAGGACATTATTGCCAAAGAGGGAGTGCAGAGAAGGTTCACCAGACTGATCCGTGGGATGTCAGGACTGTCTTATGAAGAAAGACTGGATAGACTTGGTTTATACTCTCTAGAATTTAGGAGATTGAGAGGGGATCTTATAGAAACTTACAAAATTCTTAAGTGGTTGGACAGGCTAGATGCAGGAAGATTGCTCCCGATGTTGGGGAAGTCCAGGACAAGGGGTCACAGCTTAAGGATAAGGGGGAAATCCTTTAAAACCGAGATGAGAAGAACTTTTTTCACACAGAGAGTGGTGAATCTCTGGAACTCCCTGCCACAGAGGGTAGTCGAGGCCAGTTCATTGGCTATATTTAAGAGGGAGTTAGATGTGGCCCTTGTGGCTAAGGGGATCAGAGGGTATGGAGAGAAGGCAGGTACGGGATACTGAGTTGGATGATCAGCCATGATCATATTGAATGGCGGTGCAGGCTCGAAGGGCCGAATGGCCTACTCCTGCACCTAATTTCTATGTTTCTATGATAGTTTATTATGACTGCGGCCGTCAAACGTTGCTTTGGTCACAAAATCGACAGAGGCAGCAGTAAACAAACAAAACGAGGCGAGAGGTCATGGCCGGGGGAGATAATAAACACAGAGACAAAGGAATGTAATCTGTAAATATTGTGTATTTTATTATTCCACATCTTAGGCGAAGATGTGACAGGTGGCACAGACAGCGGTTGGAGAGGGAGCGGAGGGAGAGAGGGAGCGGGGAGAGAGATAAAGAGAGAGCGGCGAGGGAGAGAGCGGGCCAGAAGTTTGACACCCCTGCTGTGAACAACATAACAAACTTGAGCGACAAAAAATCTTAGTATGTACATAAATACACATATATAGATCACACACACACACACATTGTCTGAGTGGGGCCCACGTCAATCTGAGAAACAGCACCTCATATTTCCATGGAATAGTTTGCACCCTGCGGTATGAAATGTGCATCCTCTAATTTGTAGAAGCGTCTGCCTACAGTTCCCTCCCCTTTAGTTTGATAACTAAACACATAAACTTCATAACCCTACCCTCCCCCCGAGCCTCGAACTGCGCAGGCGTTACCGCCTCCAATGCACGATGGGAAATGTAGTCCTCGTCTGCAGACGCTGGTTTTCCAGAATGCATGCTTTGTATTTTGCAAATAAATACGTCTAGTTTTGTTTGTTGCTGCGTCTCTCGATTTTGTGACCCAAGCAGCTTTTGACGGCCGCAGTAAAAATATTGAAGGGAGTTTAACGCATTTGGCGCTTGTGCACCGGATGGTGCGCAGGCGCGGAACTTGGGGCGCAGGCGCGGTGTGGCCCTGGTGTGCGGCCGGGCTGGCGGCGCAGGCGCGGTGGGGCGGGCGGGCGGAGGGTTGCTCCAGTTACCAAGGGCGACGGGTGAAGCGGTGGATCTGGCAATGGCGCCGCGGCAGGTAAGAGAGAGAGAGTGTGAGTAGCCGAGGCCCCGCATGCCCGCCGTCGCTCCAAGTCGGGCAGCTGTTAGTCTCCACCCTGAGGAGGCAGCGAGCGGCCCCGTCGTGCATTAAGCCAGCCCTGGCGGCCCAGGGGACAGGGCCGGAGAGAGAGTGGGTGGGAGTCGGCTGCTGCTGCTGCCGCCGCTGCCAGGGGACGATTCCGCATTGCACGGCTAGTGACAGCAAGTGGGTCACACTCGGCAAAGCTCGCTTTGGAGACACAAGGAACTGCAGATGCTGGAATCCTGCAGCCACTTATTGTCACTACCTTCATCCCATCTGTCTGCATCTGCAAATGAACCCCTTCTCACCTAGTGAGACCACACCTGGAGTATTGTGTGCAGTTTTGGTCCCCTGATTTGAGGAAGGACATTAGACATAGAAAATAGGTGCAGGAGTAGGCCATTCGGCACTTCGAGCCTGCACCGACATTCAATATGATCATTTGTCATTCAATATGATCATCAGTCTGAAGAAGGGTTTCGGCCCGAAACGTCGCCTATTTCCTTCGCTCCATTTCCTTCGCTGCTGCACCCGCTGAGTTTCTCCAGCATTTTTGTGTACCTTCAATATGATCATGGCTGATCATCCAACTCAGTATCCTGTACCTGCCTTCTCTCCATACCCCCTGATCCCTTTAGCCACAAGAGCCACATCTAACTCCCTCTAAAATATAGCCAATGAACTGGCCTCAACTACCTTCTGTGGCAGAGAATTCCAGAGATTCACCACTCTCTGTGTGAAAAATGTTTTTCTCATCTTGGTCCTAAAATAATTCCCCCTTATCCTTAAACTATGACCCCTTCTTCTGGACTTCCCCGACATCGGAACAATCTTCCTGCATCTAGCCTGTCCAACCTCTTAAGAATGTTGTATGTTTCTATAAGATCCCCCCTCAATCTTCTAAATTCTAGCGAGTACAAGCCAAGTCTATCCAGTCTTTCTTCATATGAAAGTCCTGACATCCCAGGAATCAGTCTGGTGAACCTTCTCTGTACTTCCTCTATGGCAAGAATGTCTATCCTCAGATTAGGTGCTATTGCTATAGACATTCTTGCTATTGAGGGAGTGCAGCGTAGGTTTACAAGGTTAATTCCCAGGATGGCGGGACTGTCATATGCTGAGAGAATGGAGCGGCTGGGCTTGTACACTCTGGAGTTTAGAAGGATGCGAGGGGATCTCATTGAAACATATAAGATTGTTAAGGGTTTGGACACGCTAGAGGCAGGAAACATGTTCCCGATGTTGGGGGAGTCCAGAACCAGGGGCCACAGTTTAAGAATAAGGAGTAAGCCATTTAGAACGGAGATGAGGAAACACTTTTTCTCACAGAGAGTGTTGAGTCTGTGGAATTCTCTGCCTGAGAGGGCGGTGGATGCAGGTTCTCTGGATGGTTTCAAGAGAGAGCTAGATAGGGCTCTTAAAAATAGCAGTCAGGGGATATGGGGAGAAGGCAGGAACGGGGTACTGATTGGGAATGATCAGCCATGATCACTTTGAATGGCGGTGCTGGCTCGAAGGGCCGAATGACCTTCTCCTGCACCTATTGTCTATTGGACCCACTGCTTGCAAGATATTGCCCCGCCCTCCCCTCTTTACGTGTAGCAAGGAACAGTAGATTCTGGTTTAAACCGAATATGGACACAACATGCTGGTGTAACTCTGTGGGACAGGCAACATCTTTGGAGAGAAGGAGTGGGTGACATTTCGGGTCGAGACCGTTCTTCTCCCTTTATACTGACTGCTCTCTGCTCATTTAGTCCAAGTGGTCTTGAACCAAAACATTGGATGTCAATTCCCCCCACAGATGCTGCCAGATCAGCTTAAGTTCCCCCAGCACTTTGTTTATCATGCCACATACTCTCTTCCTTATACATTTCATTCTGTTCTTTTGCCACTTGCCCAGGCTCTTGCAACATATCCGTATCAATTCTGCCGCACTCCACCTTTGCCACTTTATTAACTTGTTTCTTGGTCCCAATTAGCTAATTTTCCAATCCCTTTACACCTCCATCTCACACCAGGGACTTTTGGTTCTGCCTTCAACAGAGGCCCAACTAGTTCCTCTCTGCTACCACTAAACTTAATCTGACTGAACTTATTATTGCACTCTTCCCTGGCTGTGGAGGCCAAGTCAGTGGATATTTTTAAGGCAGAGATAGATAGATTCTTGATTAGTACGGGTGTCAACAGTTATGGGGAGAAGTCAGGAGAATGGGGTTAGGAGGGAGAGACAGATCAGCCATGATTGAATGGAGGAGTACACTTGATGGGCTGAATGGCCTAATTCTGCTCCTATCACTTATAAGATTATGATCTTCCAGCTGCCAAGTCAGAGAAATAGCTCTGGGGACTCAATTTAGGAGATTCGAGGACCAGATGACATAGGTTCAAGGTGAAGGGGAAATGATTTGATAGGAATCTGACAGGGAAACTTTTTCACACAAAGGGTGGTGGGTGTATGAAACAAACTGCCAGAGGTAGTTGAGGCAGGGACTATCCCAACGTTTAAGAAACGGTTAGAAACATGGATAGGACAGGTTTGGAGGGATATGGACCAAGTGCAGGCAGGTGGGACTAGTGCAGCTGGGACATGTTGGCCATTGTGGGAAAGTTGGGCCGAAGGGCCTGTTTCCACACTGTATCACTCTATTATCTTAGATGCAGCTGTATAACGGCAGCATTCGCAGTTGCATTGAAGCAGTCTCAGGGACACTGCATGAATATGTGTTGGTGTGGCATGGAACAAGATGTTAGACTTAGCCTCAGCAATCTCAACCCCAGGGTGCCTCATGACGGCAGCTTCCAGCTGATGAAGGATCCGCAGTGCTCGATCGACGATCAACCTTGCCTCACAACCTCTGACTGCAATATACACAGGCATCCTATTTCACGTTATTTCATTAGGCGTGCAGTTTAAAGAGTCATAAGTGTTCCTGTATTGTTTACGGTTATACGTAGCAGGAAAACATAGCATTGATCTATCCATTGCAACACAGTCCAAACCAAAGAGATTAAAAATAATACTCAGTGGGTCAGGCAGCATCTGTGGAGAACATGGATAGGTGACATCTCACAGAGTGCTGGAGTAACTCAGCGGGTCAGGCAGCATCTGTGGAGAACATGGATAGGTGACGTTTCACAGAGTGCTGGAGTAACTCAGCGGGCGGGCAGCATCTGTGGAGAACATGGATAGGTGACGTTTCACAGAGTGCTGGAGTAACTCAGTGGGTCAGGCAGCATCTGTGGAGAACATGGATAGGTGACGTTTTGGATGGGACCTTTCTTCACCTATCCATGTTTTCCAGACATGCTGCCTGGCCCGCTGAGTTACTCCAGCACTCTGTGAAATGTCACCTATCCATGTTCTCCAGAAATGCTGCCTGACCCGCTAAGTATTATTTTTAATCTCTTTAGTTTAGACTGATTGGTCTGCCCATCCAAAAGCATCTTAATTGTCATTGTTGATTGCCATTGCATTAGTTCCTGATCTGAATTCCTTTTATGTTTCCAGTGAAGATGGTTGAATGACGTTCCTGGAGGACAGTGGTGTGACGAGGTGCAGGATGGGTGTGTTCAGCCACCGAAGAAGGTGACATCTCCACACATCGTGCGTGTACATCTGCTGTTGCAGATTGTTGAGCAGAGGAGAAGGCAATGCCTGCCGTAAGCCACGTGCCAGAGGATTCCTCAGCATCCTCCGATGGCGAGGAGCAGGAGTAAGTGAAGTTAACGTTGCACATCTTTAAATCCTCTCACTTTGCGATTCTTTACCTGCTAAATATGTTCTGCTCCAACATCTGTGAATTAAGCCTTTTGCTGCCCCTGTTTTTTGCAGGTACCATCAGTCTCAACTGTTTAATGTTGAGAATGGAAATGGGCCCTTCAGCATACCTTTGAGCACCCGTTCACATTAGTTCTGTGTTATCCCACTTACCCATCCACTCTCAAAACACTAGGGACAATTTACAGAGGCCAATGAACCTATAACCCCACACGTATTTGAGACGTGGGAGGAAACCGGAGCATCCGGAGCAAACCCACATGGTCATGGGCTCATGGGGAAACTGCACCCAGGCAGCAGCTGAGGTCAGGATGGAACCCGGGTCTCTGGCGCTGTGCTCTACCAGCTGCCCATCTATGTCACTTCTTGGTTCCTGCAGGTTTGGGATAAAAACATCCTCATATATCTTAGCTTTTGATCTCGAACATCCTGGGCAGCCATGGTGGCACAGCGGTAGAGTTGCTGCCTTACAGCAAATTGCAGAGCCAGAGACCTGGGTTCAATCCCGACTACGGGTGCTGTCTGTATGGAGTTTGTACGTTCTCCCCGTGATCTGCGTGAGTTTCCTCCGAGGTTTTCTCTTTCGGTTTCCTCCCACACTCCAAAGATGTACAGGTTTGTAGGTTAATTGGCTTGATAAAAATGTAAAATTGTCCCAAGTTGACGATATGCACAGTACTGCCCTGCCGACTACAAAATTCAGAAGGTTCAGAAGGACCTGAACACGTAGAACAAATGAGCAACTGTGATTTCACAGTCAATGTATCTTCGATGAGGCTTTTGTACGGATGAAGGGATAGGGACAACCTGTGAAGCATTGGATTGACAGTCCAATCTGCAGCTGCAATACAGCATGCATTTTGTGTCTTGCTCACCAGTGCATAATTTTAAGAACATGATCTCAATAATGCAGATTTGGAGAGATTGACTTGTGTCAGAAGAGAGTAGTGATGTGTAAGGTTTCTCTGCAATGTCCGTTTGGGTAAAGATATGAAATAGATCACAGGAAGAATGTTGACATGGCCTCAATGGTTCTCGAAGTTTACGTAACTACAGAGGAAGTTAATAAGCAGAACCTCAACCTTCAGGCATATGGATCTGAGGCATGTGGGCAAAGTCCATCCAAAATTGGCAGTGTGATGGAGTCAGAGGGTGGTTTGTACCAAGAGGTGTACAGCAGGAATCGATGCTCACCCCTTTATTTGTAATATGTGTGTCTATATATGACTTTGGTACAGTCTTTTGATTAGTAGGCTTGCTGGTGACACGGAAGTCTAGAAATTTGGGCGGAGCGGTAGCAGATAGAATTTAACCCAGACAAGTGTGAGATAAAGCACTTCGTCAAATCTAGTAGGACTAAGACTTTTGCCTCTATCACAGTGAGGAGGTGCTTGGTGAACTCACTATGGTGGATGTTAATTTGTGTTTATTGTATGTTTTGTTAATTATTATTATTGTGTATGACTGCAGGCAGGGAGAGGGAGGGGGGTGAGGAGAGGGAGATGGGTGAGGAGAGGGAGATGGAGAGGGGGAGGAGAGAGGGGTGGGGTACAGGAGGAGAGAGGGATGGGGGAGAGAGGAGGGGGGAGGTGAGGGGGAGATGGGGTAGGGGAGGAAGGGAAAGAGTGTGGAGGGAGGGGGAGAGGGGTGGGGGGAGAGGGGAAAGAGTGGGGAGGGAGAGTGGGAGGGGGAGAGAAGTGGAAGAGTGGGTAGGGAGGGAGGGGTAGAGGGGTAGGGGGACTGGTGGAAGAGGGACAGAGGGGTAGGGGAAGGGGTGGGGGATGAGAGGGGAGGGAGGGGGAGAGAGAGGGGTGGGGGAGGGGGAGAGGGGTGGGGTAAGTGGGAGAGAAGTGGAAGAGTGGGGAGGGAGGGGTCGGGGGAGTGGTGGAAGAGGGACAGAGGGATAGGGGGAAGGGGGCGGAGGGAGAGAGGGAAGGGGGTGGGGTAGAGAGGGAAGGATTGGGGGAGGATGGGATGGGGGTGGGAGGATGAGGAGGAGAATGGGAGGGGTGAGGAGAGGGAAATGGAGAGGGGGAGGAGAGAGGGGTAGGGGAGGAGAGGGGAGGGGGAGAGAGGTGTGGGGGAGGGCGGAGATGGGGTACCACCTCCAGTTTAAATTCCATTTGGAATATTTTGGAGGACCAAGAACCAAGGACATGTGTAAGGTAAATGGCTGGGATATTAAGAGTGCTGATGTACAGAGGAATCTTGGGATGCAAGTTCATAGCTGACTGAAGTTGGTGATTCAAGTGACAAGCGTAGTGAAAAAGGGCATTTGTTCTTGCCTTCGTTAATGGAGGCAAGACAATAGACAATAGGTGCAGGAGTAGGCCATTCGGCCCTTCGAGCCAGCACCGCCATTCAATATGATCATGGCTGATCATCCCCAATCAGTACCCCGTTCCTGCCTTCTCCCCATATCCCCTGACTCCGCTAATTTTAAGAGCCCTATCTAACTCTCTCTTGAAAGTATCCAGAGAACCAGCCTCCACCGCCCTCGGAGGCAGAGAATTCCACAGACTCACAACTCTCTGTGTGGAAAAAGTGTTTCCTCATCTCTGTTCTAAATGGCTTTCACCTTATTCTTAAACTGTGGCCCCTGGTTCTGGACTCCAAGAGTTGGGACGTCATGTTGCAACTGTACTAAACATTGGTTAGATTGCATTTGGGGAATTGTGCACAGGTCTGGTCACATAGAGAGACAGAGACACATACAGACGGAGGACGTGAAGCCTGAATTCCTGCTTCCATTCTCTTGACATTTTGGTTTCTACTAATTACTTTTATCACTAGTTAATTGATCTGTGTTAATCATGTCTCCTTTTCAGTACGTTATCAGCATTTTATTTAGAGTAAAGACACCAAACTTCACTTGAACTGTAATTGTCGAGTCCTAGACCATGTAATCATGCCATGGGTGTAATGGCCTCTGGCGTTGATCCTGAGGATGCTGCAGAGATGTTTTGTTTTGGAGAGAACGGTTATGCGATACTCTGGTGAACTGACCTTGGTTTTGCAGGGAGCACCCGTGCCTACGGTGGGCAGGCAGCAATAGAATGATCCCCACCTTGGTTTTCTACGCAGAGAGCATCGTGACAAAAGACAGCAGCTTACGCCTAATCGGAGGTACGTATCACTGTCGTGAGATCCCTCCTTCTGCCCAGAATTCAAACAGTGCAGAATAGTGAGTAAAGCTGTTTTCACAGATCTCCAGGAAAGAACTGCAGGTGCTGGTTTAAATCGAAGATAGACACAAAATTCTGGAGTAACTCAATGGAACAGGCAGCATCTCTGGAGAGAAGGAATGGGTGATGTTTCAGATCGAGACGTCATCCATTCCTTCTGAAGAAGGGTCTCGACCCGAAACGTCACCCATTCCTTCTCTCCAGAGATGCTGCCTGTCCCGCTGAGTTACTCCAGCATTTTGTGTCTGTCTTCACATATCTCTACCTGTCTCTAGAATATAAATGCTTCCCAGTAAGACCCAGAGTAGAGATTTGGTCTTTTGCTATTTTTCACTGGCAATGTGAGTGTAGACTCCACTTGGTTCATTCAAACCAAATGAACAACACTTCAGGTTATGAATCCTGTTACTTCATGAGGACATAGAACGGTACAGCACAGGAACGGGCCCTTTGGCCCAAAGTACCTGTGCTGGACACAATGCCAAGCTAAACTATTCTAGCATCTGTCAATTCCTTGCATGTCCATGTGCCTATCTAACATCCCCTTCAATGTTATGATGGTATCTGCCTCCACCACTATCTTCCACAGTGTGCTCCAAGCACTCACCACCCTCTGTGTAAAGAAACTTACCCGCACATTTCCTTTAAACTTTTCCTCTCTAATCTTAAAGCTATCCCTCAAGTCTGTGACGTGTTTCTATTGATTATCAACTTAAATGGTACAGACATGTTGTAAATCATTCCAATTTGACATTTCAGTACAAGAAGTGGAATCTGGAGACCAGAACTGTACATGATACTCCCAAGAAAAGACATGTCAGTGACATTAGTTGACATTTTGGGTCAAGACCCTTCTTCAGATTGATCTGTCTGAAGAAGGGTCTCGCCCCAGAACGTCACATATCCATGTTCTCCAGAGATGCTGCCTGACCAGCTGAGTTACTCCAGCACTTGGTGTCATTTTATTTTAGAAAACAGCATCTGGAGATCTTTGTTTCTACACGATACTCTCAAGTGTGGCCTCACAATGTCCCGTACAAATGTAACATGGCCTCTTATGTCTCAGTGCCAGGGCTGGCGAGGGCAAAGGTGCCTATTGCCCTCTTCACCACCCTGTCCACCCTCTTCAGGAAACTATCTACGTGTAGCACCAGCCCTCCCAGTTCTATAACACTCCCCAGGGCCCAGGCTTTCATTCTAGGCCCTGCCCTGGTTTATCACTTTGCACGAGTGTAAATCCCATCTGCTGTTCCTCTGTCCACTCTCCCAGTTGATCAAGGTCCTGTTATAACCTTGAGCAACCTCCTTCAGTGTCCAGTGTAGATGATACTGATTGATAGTTGTATAGATATAATTCAACGGGGTACTAACATGTGCTTTTTCCAATGCAGAGCGCTATCACTTGGCGTACAAGATCGTGCGCACTGAGAGCAGACTGGTGCGCACCATCTTGACCGTGCATGGTTTCCATGAGGTAAGGTCTGATTGGGAACGGCAATGTGTGTTGACAGTTTGTCTCGGCTCTCCTTGGGGTCATTTATCAGTTGCCCAAGATAGAATTAGCCATGATTGAATGGCAGACTAGACTCGATGGGCCGAATGGCCTACTGCTGCTCCTCTGACATTCCAACAATGGCTAAAGAAGGACATTGAGAGGCTGGTACCTGTGGCTGGAGCATTTCACAGTAGTGGAATCAGTCGCTAAGTAAGAGAGTCCTAACTTGCAACTGAGTCGGAGCAGCCTTCTCACCAAAGGGTTGTATGCATTTGCAAGTCTTGCCCCCAGCTACCTATTTAATTGGTAAATATGCCAAGCGTGAGATTCTTGGAATGGAAAGGAGTTGGAATGTGGGATGCATGAGAGATGTCCTTGATCAGGTGCGATGTTGAATGATGGAGCAGGTCCAAGCAGCTTTATGATATTTCATATGCTCTTGTATATTTGCCTCGGCTCTACCTAGCTCCAATAGCTGACAGCACAGAGTGCAGGAGGTTGCATGTATACATCCGTGCACTGCTTCTGACTGCAGTTATTCCTTTTTCACAAGCAGGAGCTGCTTGTAATACGGGCAAAGGTAGACAACAATGCTGGAGAAGCTCAGCGGCTGAGGCAGCATCTATGGAGCGAAGGAATAGGTGATGTTTTGGGTCGAGACCCTTCAAAGATGCTGCCTCACCTGCTTAGTTTCTCCAGCATTTTTGTCTACCTTCGATTTTTCCAGCATCTGCAGTTCCTTCTTAAACATTTTGTCTAATACAGGCATGTTCTTTTTACTTTTACGTACAGGTTCATCCCAACAGCAATGATTTCAACTTGATGTGGACTGGCTCCCATCTGAAGCCTTATTTATTACGCACTCTGCTGGAGTTTCAGAAGGTCAACCACTTCCCCAGGTACATGTTGAAACAACTACATTTCCTGTCATCAACCCTTACTTTTCACTGTACCTCGGTACACGTGACAATAGATTAACTGAACTTATTTCATTCAATGCTGATGCCTTCTCTACTTTTTGAGTCTTGCTAATCCACATTTTCTATGTTTCTATGTTTTCCTTGCAGTGTATTTTTTCTGGTCCTGATGCAGTCTTTAAAGGGAGCTGAGTAGTATGAGAGTTCTGGCACAGGCCCACTTCTGTCCAGTTATTCCTCATAATCTGTCACGCTGAAAAAACACTGTTTATCTTGTATGTAAATGATTTTGGCTTGCATTTCACTGGACTCAGGAACAGTTTCTTCCCCTCTGTTATCAGGCTTCTGAACGGTCCTTCCATAAGCTAGGGTACTGTCCGATTCACGTCTACCCCATTGCTGACATTGGACTTTGTCTGTGGAACTGGTGCGCTACAATGCTGAGAACTATATTCTGCACTCTGTATCTTCCCCTTTGCTCTACCATTGCCCTTCCTATTGTACATGATTGTATTCATGTATAGTATTGTATAATTTGATTGTATTGCATTCAAAACAAACCTTGCACTGTACCTTGGTACATGTGACAATAATAAATCATATTAGTGTTAAATCATGTAAAAGTTATCAAAAAAAGGTCAAGGTCGTGAGAAGGATCAATGTGGATCAGAGCAGATCATAAAAGATAAGAAGTTCTGAACAGACTTTTTGAACAGACTGCGGTAGGAAATAAATTACACGTAGCAAAGAGCAAGTGGTACATGTAGAAACAAGGACCTGTACATGCTGGTTCACAAAAAAATAGACAGAAAATGCTGAACTAACTAATTGGCTCAGGCAGCATATCTGGATTGTCACCTTGTCGTGGTGGAGAAGCTTGAGTGGTCCTGAGATTCTGAGAGTGATGACGTCTGGAGCCATGCTCCTGGTAGGGCCACCCATGGCGGTAAGGTCGAGGGGGAGGTCTCTGACAAAGAGCAATCCAACCAAGCCCTCAACGGTGGGACAGGCGGAGGATGATGGTTGACATGATGGCCTGTGGACTTCAGGAGCCGCGGTCTCTGGCAGCAAGCGGCCATTCCAGACACTCCAAGCCGCTGAAGAGTGTTCTTCCGACGCCGGAGCTCCATCATCCGGCGAGAGGGCCTGATACATCGGGCCGCCGTTGCGGCGACTGCAGAGGCCTCAATAGGCCCGACCACGGGGTGAACAAGGGGAAGAGGACTGGACTTTGTGCCTTCCCTCACAGCGGGAACCATTGTGGGGGAATATTTTTATGTTTTATGTTCAATTCTTTTTTAATGTGGTGTGCTGCAAATGGCAACTCAAATTTCACTACACCAGAAATGGTGTACGTGACAATAAATGTCCTTTGTCCTTGTCTGACCTTAGTGGAGCGTCACAACGGTTGGGAAGGCAGATGAAGGCTGCAGCAGAAAAGGGTCTCCGGTCGTCTTGGACTCCATGCCACTGGATCCTGACCCAGATCTGTCAAGGACCGTGGGGTGACTGTCGTGCACCAGTCTCCCCACGTTAAACAAAGTCACGCACGGGCGTCCTCCATGAGAGGACAGTCATACTCGTTTGTAGTGACCGCCGATGATGATGATGATAATATCTGGAGAACACCATGCTTTTAAATGACCTTATGACTTTTCGGGTTGGAGCCCTTCTTCAGTCTGATCATTCTGAAGAAGGGTCAAGACCTGAAACATCACCTATCCACGTTCTCCAGAGATGCTGCCTCACTCACTGAGTTACTCCAGCACATTGAGTCTTTTCTTGGGAGTATCATGTGCAGTTCTGATCCCCAGAATGTTGGAAGGTTGTGATTAAGCTGGAGAGGGTGCAGAAAAGATTCACAAGGATGTTGTCTGGACTGGACAGAGAAGGGAATGGGAACAAAGAGCAGGAGACAAAGGAAGATTACTAAAGTAGATTGAGTTGTAGAGAAAGTATATGTGTGCTGGCTATCATAGTTGGGTCATTGAGTGTAAGAGGCAGGAGGTCATGATGCAGCTTTATAGCTCCTTGACTGGGCCTCATTTGGAGGATTGCATGCAGTCCTGGTCAGCCCATTACAGGAAGGGTGTTGACCCTTCTTCACACTGAAGGTGGTACAACTTGCTGAATGAAATCATGAGTTTTCATATTCCACAAAAAGTGGGTCATTAAATGCGCGGCAGATCATTGGGAAATTACCTGTAAATATAGACGTGGAGGTCAGCAACACATGAGTTGATGCCAATAACTAATGCAGAAAGAATATTGTTGCCCTGCACCTTGATGACAGTCATTGTAGTTGCCGTGTGTGTGTCTCTGTGTGTGTCTCTATGTGTGTATCTATGTATGTGTGTGTGTGTGTGTATCTCTTTCTCTCTCTGTGTGTGTGTGTGTCTCTGTATGTGTGTGTGTCACTCTCTCTCTGTCTCTGTCTCTGTCTCTGTGTGTGTGTGTGTGTCTCTCCGTGTGTGTCTCCGCGTGTGTGTGTGTGTCTCTCTCTCTCTGTCTCTCTCTGTCTCTCTGTCTATGTGTGTGTGTCTCTGTGTGTGTGTCTCTGTGTGTGTGTGTGTCTCTCTGTGTGTGTCTCTCTGTGTGTGTCTCTGTGTGTGTGTCTCTCTGTGTGTGTCTCTGTGTGTGTGTCTCTCTGTGTGTGTGTCTCTCTGTGTGTCTCTCTGTGTGTGTGTGTAAGTCTCCACCACATGGTAGACGTTAGCCAGGAGGAGCACGGATCAGGGAATGTGCCTTCAGCTCCGCCATTAGCAACCGTTGTAAACACCAGTCTGATAGTTAGTGCGGTGCCAGATTATAGAGCAACTGCTTTGAATACTTGGCAGGAATTAGACCTCCCTGAAGTAAAATGTAGCCGATCAACTTACTGTGGTTATTAAAGCTTTGAGTTTATTTAGAATAATTGCAAAGTTATACATCATGTCCTGAAGCAGAAGATGTCAATGCATCACTGGTGATATTATTGTTCTTCTGCATGTATAATGTATATTGATTTTTGTTTCGAACTGCAGTCTTTTCCAAAAAATGAAACAGAACTTGTGATTGCCTGAAATGTGGCCGGACTTGCCGAAGCCACACAGTGCCAGCCTGTCAGTCCAGTCCAGTTGTAGCTGTGGCCATATTCCTCCTGATTTATTTTACTCACAGAAACCTGCCTGAAGGTGTGATTGCTACTCCACTTCATTGGTGCTGATATTTTTAATTCCAGATCCTATGAGCTGACCAGGAAGGATCGTCTGTATAAAAACATTCAGCGCATGCAACAGACTCACGGCTTCAAGCACTTCAACATTATACCTCAGGCCTTTCTCCTCCCGGCTGAGTATCAGGAATTATGGAGTAAGGACACTTGGTACTTTCACACTTTAATCTAAATTAGACTAGACTGCTGGGAAAGGTGTTTATTGTTCGTTCATTCCCCACAGGGCAGACAGAGAATGGGATTTCTATCACACCCATTGGACTTCAGTAAATGTCTGCACAAGCTGTTTCCTCACAGCACCAGGAACCCGGGATCGATCCTGACCTCGGCTGCTGTCTGCATGATCTCCCTGTCTCTGCATTGGTTTCCCCGGGTGCTCCGTTTCCTCCCACATCCCAAAGACGTGCGGGTTTGTAGGTTACTTGGTTTTGGTTAATTGCCCCTGGTGTGTAGGGAGTGGATCCGAAAGTGCTTATAGCATGGAAGTAGTGTGAATGGGTGATCAGCATGAACTCAGTGGGCCGAAGGGCCAGGTTTTATGCTGTATCTTTCAATCAATCAAGTCAAGAGTGTTTTATTCTCATTTATCCCAGACAGAACAATACCATTTTTACTTTAGCAGCACGACACGATAGGTAAACATCGTACACTGTGAACAATATAATAAACCAGAAAAAGAATCTTAGTGTGCGGTTAAAGTGGCCCTGGAGTAACACTTAAACACGACTTGTCATAAACACGTAAACAAAAGCAGCACTTACTGGAAATGCTCAGCAGGTCAGATGGTATATGTGGAGAGAGAATTGGAGTCAATATTTCATGTGTTGATCTTCAATCAGAACTGGTAAAAGTTAAAGCCTGTTTTAAGTTTATTTTTTTAGTTTAGTTTAGAGATACAGCACGGAAACAGGCCCTTCGGCCCATCGGGTCCGCGCCGACCAGCGATCCCCGCACATTAACACTATCCTACACCCACTAGGGACAATTTTTACATTTATCAAGCCAATTAACCAACAAACCTTTACGTCTTTGGTGTGTGGGAGGAAACCGAAGATCTCGGAGAAAACACACGCAGTTCACGGGGAGAACATACAAACTCCGTACAGACAGCACCCGTAGTCGGGATGGAACTCGGGTCTCCGGCGCTGCATTGGCTGTAAGGCAGCAACTCTACCGTTGCGCCACCTTGAAGAGAAGGGATGGGTGTGGTCGGGATGACATGCGGTGGCAATGCTCTGGCCCTCGGCTCATCCCTCTGGGTGAGGTCCTGGATGTCTCCACACCCTCAGGGCCCACCCTATCATCTAAACCAAACAGCATCCAGCAGGAACGGATACCTATGTATTCTAGTGCGTTGGGGTGGTGCTGGGAACGGGAATGTGATGGGGCTCTGGATGTATTCTGGTTCCGTGGTGTGCGTCACCCTGACCCCCCCCCCCCCCGCTGCTCCAGGTTGGCTCACCAACATCTGGCCCTTCTCCAGCTGATTTGTCCATTTTCTCCAGAGAGGCTGGCTGGCCCACCGAGTAAGTCCAGCATTTTGTGTTGCTCGTTGGTATAAACCAACATCTGCAGTTGCTTTTATGATATATTATCATTGTTGTTTATGTCAGAAATTGCCTAACGTGTTTCAATGTTATTTTCAAGATGCACACACGAAGGATAAGGGACCGTGGATTGTTAAACCAGTGGCTTCTTCCCGGGGCCGTGGGGTCTACCTCGTCAGCCATGTAGGTGCTGTGGAGGGGGGGGACACCCCCTCTCTGTCTCCCCCACCCCTCTCTCTGTCTCCCCCCTCTGTCTCCCCTCCGCCTCTGTCTCCCCCCCTCTGTCTCCCCCACCCCCCCTCTCTGCCTCCCCCACCCCCCTCTCTGTCTCCCCCACCCCCCCCCCCTCTCTCCCCCACCCCCCTCTCTGTCTCCCCACCCCCTCTGTCTCCCCCACCCCCTCTCTGTCTCCCCCACCCCCCTCTCTGTCTCCCCCACCCCCTCTCTGTCTCCCCCACCCCTCTCTCTGTTTCCCCCACCCCCCTCTCTGCCCCCCCTCTCTGTCTCCCCCTCTCTGTCTCCCCCTCTCTGTCTCCCCCTCTCTGTCTCCCCCTCTCTGTCTCCCCCTCTCTGTCTCCCCCTCACTGCCACCCCCTCTCTCACCCCCTCTCTGCCTCCCCCTCTCTGTCTCCCCCTCTCTGTCTCCCTCTCTCTGTCTCCCCCTCTCTGTCTCCCCCCCTCTCTGTCTCCCCCCTCTGTCTCCCCCCCTCGCCCCCCCCTCTGTCTCCCCCCCTCTCTGTCTCCCCCCTCTCTGTCTCCCCCCCCCCTCTCAGTCTCCCCCCCCTCTCAGTCCTCCCCCCCTCTCAGTCTCCCCCCCTCTCAGTCTCCCCCCCTCTCAGTCTCCCCCCCTCTCAGTCTCCCCCCCTCTCGTCTCCCCCCCTCTCTGTCTCCCCCCCTCTCTGTCTCCCCCCCCTCTCTGTCTCCCCCCCCTCTCTGTCTCCCCCCCTCTCTGTCTCCCCCCCTCTCTGTCTCCCCCCCTCTCTGTCTCCCCCCCCTCTCTGTCTCCCCCCTCTAACCATATAACCATATAACCATATAACAATTACAGCACGGAAACAGGCCATCTCGACCCTTCTAGTCCGTGCCGAACACGTATTCTCCCCTAGTCCCATATACCTGCGCTCAGACCATAACCCTCCATTCCTTTCCCGTCCATATAACTATCCAATTTATTTTTAAATGATAAAAACGAACCTGCCTCCACCACCTTCACTGGAAGCTCATTCCACACAGCCACCACTCTCTGAGTAAAGAAGTTCCCCCTCATGTTACCCCTAAACTTCTGTCCCTTAATTCTCTAGTCATGTCCCCTTGTTTGAATCTTCCCTACTCTCAGTGGAAAAGCTTATCCACGTCAACTCTGTCTATCCCTCTCATCATTTTAAAGACCTCTATCAAGTCCCCCCTTAACCTTCTGCGCTCCAAAGAATAAAGCCCTAACTTGTTCAACCTTTCTCTGTAACTTAGTTGCTGAAACCCAGGCAACATTCTAGTAAATCTCCTCTGTACTCTCTCTATTTTGTTGACATCCTTCCTATAATTAGGCGGCCAAAATTGTACCCCATACTCCAGAATTGGCCTCACCAATGCCTTGTACAATTTTAACATTACATCCCAACTTCTATACTCAATGCTCTGATTTATAAAGGCCAGCACACCAAAAGCTTTCTTTACCACCCTATCTACATGAGATTCCACTTTCAGGGAACTGTGCACAGTTATTCCCAGATCCCTCTGTTCACCTGCATTCTTCAATTCCCTACCATTTACCATGTACGTCCTATTTTGATTTGTCCTGCCAAGATGTAGCACCTCACACTTATCAGCATTAAACTCCATCTGCCATCTTTCAGTCCACTCTTCCAACTGGCATAAATCTCTCTGTAGACTTTGAAAATCTACTTCATTATCCACAACCCCACCTATCTTAGTATCATCTGCATACTTACTAATCCAATTTACCACACCATCATCCAGATCATTGATGTACATGACAAACAACAGTGGACCCAACACAGATCCCTGTGGCACCCCACTAGTCACTGGCCTCCAACCTGACAAACAACCATCCACCATTACTCTCTGGCATCTCCCATTCAGCCACTGTTGAATCCATCTTGCTACTCCACCATTAATACCCAACCATTGAACCTTCTTAACCAACCTTCCATGAGGAACCTTGTCAAAGGCCTTACTGAAGTCCATATATACAACATCCACTGCTTTACCCTCATCAATTTCCCGAGTAACCTCTTCAAAAAATTCAAGAAGATTAGTCAAACATGACCTTCCAGGCACAAATCCATGTTGACTGTTCCTAATCAGACCCTGTTTATCCAGATGCTTATATATATTATCTCTAAGTATCCTTTCCATTAATTTGCCCACCACTGACGTCAAACTAACAGGTCTATAATTGCTAGGTTTACTCTTAGACCCCTTTTTAAACAATGGAACAACATGCGCAGTACGCCAATCCTCCGGCACTATTCCCGTTTCTAATGACATTTGAAATATTTCTGTCATAGCCCCTGCTATTTCTACACTAACTTCCCTCAATGTCCTAGGGAATATCCTGTCCGGACCTGGAGACTTATCCACTTTTATATTTCTCAAAAGTGTCAGTACTTCCTCTTCTTTGAATCTCATAGTTTCCATAGCTACTCTACTTGTTTCCCTTACCTCACATAATTCAATATCCTTCTCCTTGGTGAATACCGAAGAAAATAAATTGTTCAATATCTCCCCCATCTCTTTTGGCTCTGCAGATAGCTGTCCACTCTGACTCTCTAATGGACCAATTTTATCCCTCGTTATCCTTTTGCTATTAATATAGCTGTAGAAACCCTTTGGGTTTACTTTCACCTTACTTGCCAAAGCAACCTCATATCTTCTTTTAGCTTTTCTAATTTCTTTCTTAAGATTCTTTTTACATTCTTTATACTCCTCAAGCACCTCATTTACTCCATGCTGCCTATAATTATTGTAGATCTCCCTCTTTTTCCGAACCAAGTGTCCAATTTCCCTTGAAAACCATGGCTCTTTCCGATTTTTACTATTTCCTTTCAACCGAACAGGGACATAAAGATTCTGTACTCTTAAAATTTCACCTTTAAATGTACTCCATTTCTCTTCCACATCTTTCCCATAAAACAAAAAGTCCCAATTTACTCCTTTTAAATCCTTTCGCATCTCCTCAAAGTTAGCCTTTCTCCAATCAAAAATCTCAACCCTAGGTCCAGTTCTGACCCTCTCCATAATTATATTGAAACTAATGGTATTGTGATCACTGGTCCCGAACTGTTCCCCAACGCATACCTCTGCCACCTGACCCGTCTCATTTCCTAACAGGAGGTCCAGCACCGCCCCTTCTCTAGTAGGTACTTCTATGTATTGCTGCAAAAAACTATCCTGCACACATTTTACAAACTCCAACCCATCCAGCCCATTTACAGAATGTGTTTCCCAGTCTATGTGTGGAAAATTGAAATCTCCCACAATCACTACCTTGTGCTTACTACTAATATCTGCAATCTCCTTACATATTTGCTCTTCCAATTCTCGCTCCCCATTTGGCGGTCTATAATACACCCCTATAAGTGTTGCTACCCCTTTCCCATTTCTCAGTTCCACCCAAATAGCCTCCCTAGACGAGCCCTCTAATCTATCCTGCCAAAGCACTGCTGTAATATCTTCCCTGATAAGCAATGCAACACCTCCACCTCTTGCCCCTCCAATTCTATCACACCTGAAGCAACGAAATCCTGGAATATTTAGTTTCCAATCACAGCCCTCCTGCAACCATGTTTCACTGATCGCCACAACATCATACTTCCAGGTGTCAATCCAGGCTCTAAGTTCATCCACCTTTCTTACAATGCTCCTAGCATTAAAATATACACATTTAAGAAACCCACCCTCTCTTATTCTCTGTTTATTGTCTTTTTCTTCTCTCTCCCCTACATTTTGGGTCAGAGTGCTACCATTCTCTGCCTCCTGCCTCACACACTGACTGCTAGCTTTCCCAATTTGAGTCCCTCCCCCCAACCATACTAGTTTAAAGTCTCCCCAGTAGCCTTTGCAAATCTCCCCGCCAGGATATTGGTCCCCCTCGAGTTCAAGTGCAACCCGTCCTTTCTGTACAGGTCGCACCTTCCCCAAAAGAGGTCCCAATGATCCAGAAACTTGAATCCATACCCACTGCACCAGTCCCTCATCCACTCATTTATCCTCCACCTCGCTCCATTCCTACTCTCACTGTCGCGTGGCACAGGCAGTAATCCTGAGATTGTTACCTTTGCAGTCCTTCTCCTTAACTCTCTACCTAACTCCCTAAATTCTTCTTTCAGGACCTCTTCTCTTTTTTTACCTATGTCGTTGGTACCTATATGTACCACAACTTCAGGCTCCTCTCCCTCCCATTTCAGGATTTCTTGGACCCGTTCAGACACATCCCTGACCCTGGCACCAGGGAGGCAAACTACCATCCGGGTCTCTTGTCTGCGTCCACCGAATCGCCTATCCGACCCCCTGACTATAGAGTCCCCTATTACAATTGCCCTCCTCTTCTTTTTCTTACCCTTCTGAGCAACAGGACCGGTCTTTATGCCAGAGGCCCGGCCGCTGTCGCTGCCCCCAGGTAGGCTGTCTCCCCCACCCTTACTCAAACATGAGTACTTATTTTCAAGGTGTACAGCCACCGGGGTGCTCACCAGTCCCTGCCTCTGCCCGTTGCCCTTCCTAACTGTTACCCAGTTTTCTGTCTCCCGTGGTCTTGGAGTGACCACCTCCCTGTAACTCCTATCTATGACCTCCTCGCTCTCCCTGAGCAGACAGAGGTCATCGAGTTGCTGTTCCAGGTTCCTAACACGGTCCCTTAGGAGCCCCATCTCGACGCACCTGGCGCAGATGTGGGCGTCTGGAGGGCACTCAGACTCCATGACCTCCCACATCTGACATCCAGAACAGTAAACTGCCCTGGCCCTCATTCTCCCCCTTATCCGAATACAATAAAGCCTTACCCGGGATACAAGCCAATCAGCTGCTTCCTCTAGTCCTGTAACGGCTGCTTCCTCTAGTCCGTTCGACCAATCAGAGGCTTCCACCAGCCCCCTTAATTTGAAGTGTGATCTGCGAATGGAACGTTGCAGATTTTGGTTCCTCCCTCTGTAACGGCTCCTGGGCCTCTGTTGAGACAAGCCCCGCGATGGGTTTTTTTTTCTCACCACACGAAGGTCGCTCCTCCCTCTGTAACGGCTCCTGGGCCTTTGTTGAGACAAGCCCCACGATGGGTTTTTTTTTCTCACCACACGAAGGTCGCTCCTCCCTCTGTAACGGCTCCTGGGCCTCTGTTGAGACAAGCCCCGCGATGGGTTTTTTTTCTCACCACACGAAGGTCGCTCCTCCCTCTGTAACGGCTCCTGGGCCTCTGTTGAGACAAGCCCCGCGATGGGTTTTTTTTCTCACCACACGAAGGTCGCTCCTCCCTCTGTAACGGCTCCTGGGCCTCTCTGTCTCCCCCCCCCCTCTCTCTGTCTCCCCCCCCCCCTCTGTCTCCCCCTCTCTGTCTCCCCCCTCTCTGTCTCCCCCCTCTCTGTCTCCCCCCTCTCTGTCTCCCCCTCTCTGTCTCCCCCTCTCTGTCTCCCCCTCTCTGTCTCCCCCTCTCTGTCTCCCCCTCTCTGTCTCCCCCTCTCTACCTCCCCCTCTCTGTCCCCCCCTCTCTGTCTCCCCCTCTCTGTCTCCCCCTCTCTGCCTCCCCCTCTCTGTCTCCCCCTCTCTGTCTCCCCCTCTCTGCCTCCCCCTCTCTGTCTCCCCCTCTCTGTCTCCCCCCCCCCTCTGTCTCCCCCCCTCTCTCTGTCTCCCCCCCTCTCTGTCTCCCCCCTCTCTGTCTCCCCCCCCTCTCTGTCTCCCCCCCCTCTCTGTCTCCCCCCCCCTCTCTGTCTCCCCCCCCTCTCTGTCTCCCCCCCTCTCTGTCTCCCCCCCCTCTCTGTCTCCCCCCACTCTCTGTATCCCCCCCCCTCTCTGTCTCCCCCCCCTCTCTGTCTCCCCCCCCTCTCTGTCTCCCCCCCTCTCTGTCTCCCCCCCTCTCTGTCTCCCCCCCTCTCTGTCTCCCCCCCCTCTCTGTCTCCCCCCCCTCTCTGTCTCCCCCCCCTCTCTGTCTCCCCCCCTCTCTGTCTCCCCCCCCCTCTCTGTCTCCCCCCCCTCTCTGTCTCCCCCCCCTCTCTGTCTCCCCCCCCCTCACTGTCTCCCCCCCCCTCTGTCTCCCCCTCCCCTCTGTCTCCCCCCCCTCACCATCTCCCCCCCCTCTCTCCGTCTCCCCCCCATCTCTCCGTCTCCCCCCCTCTCTCCGTCTCCCCCCCTCTCTCCGTCTCCCCCCCCTCTGTCCGTCTCCCCCCCTCTCTCTGTCTCCCCCCCCATCTCTCTGTCTCTTCCCCCCTCTCTCTGTCTCCCCCCCCTCTCTCTGTCTCGCATAGGCGACTTGGGTGTAAGGGTGTATTGCCGTGCTGTGTGACTCTGCCAGTTCAAATACCTTTTAAATGTTTTTATAGCACTTGCCTCAACTATAGCTTGTTCCATCTACATGTTACCCGTTGTGTGAAGGCAGACAAAAGTGCTGGAGAAACTCAGCGGGTGCAGCAGCATCTATGGAGCGAAGGAAACGTCACCTATTCCTTCGCTCCATGGATGCTGCCGCACCCGCTGAGTTTCTCCAGCACCTTTGTCTGCCTTCGATTTTCCAGCATCTGCAGTTCCTTCTTAAACCCCATGTGTGACAAGGTTGCCCCTCAGGTTCCCCTTAAACCGTTCCCCTCTCAACTTGCTCTCCGTCGCTGGTTCTTGGTTCCTGTCCTCTCTGTACGCCCAGTGGTTGTGTCAGTGCTTAACCCAGAGCTGTGATGAGCCAGTTGCAGTTGTGGTCGTGTTGTCAGATGTAGCAGCATGCCTGTGAGCATGTGTTTGTTGTATTTGCTCAGCCCTTGTTGCTGATTTGTGTTTGTTGATGTTTCAGCCCAGCCAGATTACAGTGGACGAGAGCATCCTGGTCTCCCGTTACATCCACTCGCCACTGCTGATTGACGGTGAGTTTACTCTCCAACATAATACAGGTCCACCACCGATATGCTGGCACAGTGGTGCAGTGGTAGAGTTGCTGCCTCACAGCGTCAGAGACCCGGGTTCCATCCTGACTACCGGTGCTGTCTGTACTTAGTTTGTACGTTCTCCCCGTGACCTGCGTGGGTTTTCTCCAGGTGCTCCGATTTCCTCCTACACTCCAAGACGTGCAGATTTGTAGGTTAATTGGCTTGGTATAAATGTAAAATTGTCCGTGGTGTGTAGGATAGTGTTAGTGTGCGGGATGGCTGGTCGGTGCGGGCCGAAGAGCCTGTTTCCACACTGTATCTCTAAAACTAAACTAAACTAAACGGTGCTTTGCCAGATTATCCATTTTGCCGAATTAACAGAGATCTCATAATAATGATACCGCAACAAAGGAGCTGTCCCACTTGGGCGACCTAATTGACGAGTTTAGAAGAGTTTAGGAGAGTTTGAAAAAATGTCATGTTGAAGACCTCCTTCGACTGTGTTGAAGACTAGCTTCGATAAGCTACGACTAACTTCGGGATAATTGGACACCGAATGGTGGAGAGTGAAGACGACCTCATTCGATCTCCTTCAACCTCCCTTCGACTATGATGAAGACTATCTACGACTACCTTTGCCTTTGACTACCTTCGACCACCCTCGATTACCTATGACTAACATGCCTACCTACTATGACTAAACCTACGAGTAAAAAAAGTATTGATTTTTTCCATGGCGACCATTTTTTACTCGCGGGCATTTTTCAACATGTTGAAAAATACGCCGCCACCTAGCTGAGGCCTCGAGTACACGGGGACTATTCTCGAGCATGAAGGAGAGTTACAAAGACCTCCTACGACCTCGTGTCGACCATGCTGCAAGTATGAGTCGAGGGCAAACTCGCCAGAACTCGCGGATTAGGTCGCCCAAGTGGGACAGCCCCTTTACTCTGACCCACTAATGATACCCCTTCCATGCCTCTAAAACACCATGGACTGCTAGAAACTTAAGTTAACCAAATATCAAATGTGCTTAGGAAGGAACTGCTGGTTTAAACAGAAGGTAGACACAAAGTGCTGGAGTAACTCAGCGGGACAGGCAGCATCTCTGGAGAGAAGGAATGGGTGACTTTTCGGGTCGAGACCCTTCTTCAGGCTGAAAGTCACGGGAAAGGGAAACGATGGATATAGATGATGATGTGGAGAGACAAAGAACAATGAATGAAAGATATGTAAAAAAGTAACAAAGATAAAGGAAACATGCCATGGTTAGCTGTTGGTTGGGTGAAAACGAGAAGCTGGTGCGACATGGGTGGGGGAGGGATAGAGAGAGAGGGAATGCCGGGGTTACTTGAAGTGAGAGAAGGTTGAAGCTAGGTGATGCCTTTTGGGACGTCTAACAAGGGCAGGACCTACACAGTGAATGGCAGGCCTCTGGGTAGTGTTGTAGAGCAGAGGGATCTAGGAGTACAGGTGCATGGTTCCTTGAAGGTCGAGTCGCAGGTAGATAAGGTGGTGAGTATAGAGGTTGGGAGGTCATGTTGCAGTTGCATAAGACGTTGTGTTCAGTTCTGGGCACCATGTTATAGGAAATATATTGTCAAGCTTGAAAGGGTTCAGAGAAGATTTACGAGAATGTTACCAGTACTAGAGGGTGTGAGCTATAGGGAGAGGTTGAGTAGGCTGGGTCTCTATTCCATGGAGTGCAGGAGGATGAGGGCGGATCTTAGAGGTATACAAAGTCATGAGGGGACTAGATCGGGTAGACGCACAGAGTCTTTTACCCAGAGTAGGTGAATCAAGGACCAGAGGACAAATGTTCAAGGTGAAGGGGAAAAGATTAGATAGGAATCTGAGGGATAACTTCTTCACACAAAGAGTGGTGGGTGTATGGAACGAGCTGCCGGAGGAGGTAGTTGAGACTGGGACTATCCCAACGTTTAAGAAACAGTTAGACAGGTACATGGATAGGACAGGTTTGGAGGGATATGGACCAAGCGCAGGCATGTGGGACTAGTGTAGCTGGGACATGTTGGCCGGTGTGGGCGAGATGGGTTGAAGTTTCCACACTGTATCACTCTGTGACTGTAAATCAATATTTCTGGTTTATGAGGGTTTTTTGATTGGCGGATGGTTGGACAAAGTCTGGAGTCTTGCCGGATTATCCTTTTTATCCAGAGATGAAAAGACAGGAAAATGAGACAAGGATGGGAGAGATGTGAATTGTGCAGTCTGGTATTTTACTCTTGGCACTACCTGTTGTACGTGAGTGTGGCTTCAATGTACACGTGTCTGGTTTGACTGGGTAGCACACAAACAAAACTTGTCACTGTATCTCGGTACAGGTGACAGTGATATACCAGTACACAAAGTCAGGTGTCAATACTCTCACGATGAACTGCAGCTCCACACAAGGCCCCGGAAATGGGTTGGAATCTTCTACTTCTCTCCCCCTACCAACCCTCACGGTCCCTCAGATCCACATCAGCCGGTCTCCTCTCCATCCACAAATCCAACCTCCGCAGTTTTGGGGACAGAGCCTTCTCCAGGGCAGCTCCCAGGCTCTGGAACTCCCTCCCCCAACTGATCCGCAATTCCGTGTCCCTCACCATCTTCCAGTCCCGCCTCAAGACCCATCTCTTCACCTCTGCCTATCCTTAGCCCCACGTCCCCCTCCCTTTTAATCTGTGCTTGAATTGCCTCATATTGTGTTTTGAATTGAATTCTGTCTTTAATTTGTGTACTAGTCATGTCTCTACTACTTATTTCATTCCGCTTACATGTTTTTCCTCTACTTGCTAAATTTTTGTAAGGTGTCCTTGTGACTCTTGAAAGGCGCCCATAAATAAAATTTATTATTATTATTATTACTTCAGATGCTGAGACAAGTTGCCACTGCGTGCATTTAGATGTTCCGTGTGTTAACAAGAACTGTGTGACAATAGACAATAGGTGCAGGAGTAGGGCATTCGGCCCTTCCAGCCAGCTGATCATCCCAAATCAGTACCTCGTTCCTGCCTTCTCCCCATATTCCTTGACCCCGCTATCTTCTAGAGCCCTATCTAGCTCTCTCTTGAAAGTATCCAGAGAACCGGCCTCCACCACCCTCTGAGGCAGAGAATTCCACAGACTCACAATTCTCTGTGAGAAAAAGTGTTCCCTCTTCTCCGTTCTAAGTGGCTTACCCCTTATTCTTAGGCAGTAGCCCCTGGTTCTGGACTCCCCCAACATCGGAAACATGTTTCCTGCCTCTAGCGTGTCTAAACCCTTAATAATCTTACACGTTTCAATAAGATAACCTCTCATCCTTCTAAACTCCAGAGTATACAAGCCCAGCCGCTCCATTCTCTCAGCATATGATAGTCCCGCCACCCCGGGAATTAATCTTATAAACCTACACTGCACTCCCGCAATAGCAAGAATGTCCATCCTCAAATTAGGAGACCAAAACTGCACTCAATTCTCCAGGTGTGGTCTCACTAGGGCCCTATGCAACTGCAGAAGGAATTATTTGCTCTTATACTCAACTCCTCTTGTTATAAAGGCCAACATGCCATTGGCTTTCTTCACTGCCTGCTGTACCTGCATGTGGCCACGTGTCAGCTCATGGTTTATTTTTGTACCTGCAGACTTCAAGTTTGATGTGCGGTTATATGTCCTGGTCACCTCCTATGACCCTCTGATGGTGTATCTCTACGAAGAAGGACTGACAAGGTAGAGATCTTCTACTGCATGCATGGATGGTGGATCACATTAGCAACAGCATTTCACATCAGGCCCTTTCTCATGGCAAAAGTAGAGTCACCGAGGACAGAGAGGCCTCGTCTCTCATTCCCTGCCCGTCCCCAGCTCGTCCGCTGAAGACCCCATTAACAAGTTGCTGCAGCACTTGGCAGCAGAGAAACCAGAGCATTGTACTCCCAGCACTGCCCCAGTGCACTGCCAGTCTAAGGCGCTGTCTAACCAACTACGCTGCCTTGACAGTGCAGGGCCCTGTATCCAACCTATCCCACTGCCCTGACAGTGCAGGGCCCTGTATCCACACTGTATCCACACTGTATCCAACCTATCCCACTGTCCTGAGTGCAGGGCCCTGTATCCACACTGTATCCACACTGCCACACTGTCCTGAGTGCAGGCCACTGTTGAATCTGTCCCAGTGTGCTGGGACACTGGGCTGAGTGAATACTGACCTAGCGCTGCAGTTCCCACTGGGGACACCATGATTGTGGTAAGTTTGAGTGTGGGTTGGATCTTTGCAGCAACAAAGCGTCGTGAAGTGAAATAAGACGGTTGCTGGAAATGTGGAATGCAAAGGCTGATGTTTATAGTTTAAGAAGGAACTGCAGATGCTGGAAAATCGAAGGTAGACAAAAGTGCTGGAGAAACTCAGCGGGTGCGGCAGCATCTATGGAGAGAAGGAAATAGGCAACGTTTCGGGCCGAAACCCTTCTTCAGACTGATGTAGAGTGGGGGGGGCAGGAAGAAGAAAGGAAGAGGAGGAGCCAGAGGGCTGAGGGAGAGGTGAGAAGGGGAGGAGACAATAAGGGCTACCAGAAATTGGAGAAGTCAATGTTCATGCCGCTGGGGTATAGACTGCCCAAGCGAAATATGAGGTGCTGCTCCTCCAATTTCCGGTGGTGTTGAAGTTTATAGCTTGTTCAACACAAGGTGGCAGCAGCGTTCAAGCACAGAGCCAGGAGCTCACCAGCAGGCAGGATAACAGGAATACCACAGCAGTGCGCTGCTGCTTTGGAGAAGGTTGGTTAAGGGCCTGCCCCACTTATGCGAATTTTCAGCGACTGCCGGTACCCGTCATTAGTCGCAGCAGATCGCCGAAAAATTTCAACATGTTGAAAATCCAGCGGCGACCAGAAAAAGGTACGACTCTTTGGGTGACTACTCACGACCATGCAGGCGACAGGTCGCGGGGTGACGCTTGTTTGGTCGTGAGTCGTCGCCCAAAGAGACGTACGGTTTTCTGGTCGCCGCTGGATTTTCAACACGTTGAACATTTTTGGGGCGACCTGCTGTGACTATGACGGGTGCCGGCAAGACGCCAAAAAAAAATGCGTAAGTGGGAAAGGCCCTTTACAGTATCCTGAATAACCAGGTCTGGAACATAGGCACAGAAACGGGCCATTCGGCCCAACCAACCCATTCCAGCAATGAGTTTTCTCTTGGACCTCCTCCTTTTTCTCATCATCTAAACCTGTCAGTCTGATCCACCATTCCCTTTTCCCTCGAGCTTGACCTGCTTGGCCTTTAAGTGCATCCGGACTCCTCGTGCTGACAACTCCTCACGGTAGTGAGCTCCATAGTACCTCTTGCATTCGGATAAAGAAGGTTCTTGTGAATTTTCTGTGGGATTTCTTGGTGACTCCTTGCATTGCCGACCTCTGCTTTCCCTCTTCCCCATGGTGGAAGAGTTGTCTCTGCAACCACGCTGTCAAAATTTTGTGTTGTTTTAAGGACCTTTAAGGACCTGACCCTTGTGAACTAAAGAGAAAAGAGATCCAACCTATTTGGCCTTTATTGAAGTCATATCCTTTCATTTCTGGTATTCTCTTCATAAATATTCTCTGTACCCTGTTCAGTACATCGATATCCATTATGTGCACAAGAAGGAACTGCATCAAAGATGGACACAAAATGCTGGAGTAACTCAGTGGGTCGGGCAGCATCTCTGTGGAGAAAAGAGATAGGTGATGTTTTGGGTCGAGACCCTTCTTCAGACTGAGCCTCGACCCAAAGGGTCTTGACCTAAACCATTGCCTATTCCTTTTCTCCAGAGATGCCGGCCGACCTACTGAGTAACTCCAGCATTTTGTGTGTCTATATCCTCTCGATAATGTTCAGGGTTGTACAATGTACTCAGATATAGACAAAATCAAGGATTGACAAAGGTTTAATCTCACTTTTCAATTGTTAACCCTGGACTTTTGTTATGGTTTCTATTGTGTAACCTTGAGCAATTGATATCCATGTTCCCAAGACACTTTTGTTCCCTTGAGTGTCAAGAAATCTCATTCTACTTCCTTCCAACATGTGCTTCCTCATTTAATTGTGTCAACATGCACCTTGTAGTTTGTCTGAACATTTACAAATCTCCTCCTTCAATGTGAATGTGCGATTCACCTCTACCCCATTGCGGACATTGGATTTTGTCTGTGGAACTGATGCGCTACAATGCTGAGAATGCTGCACTCTGTATCTTTCCGTTTGCTCTACCTATTGTACGCGTTTGAACTGATTGTATTCATGTACGGTATTTCTAACATGCAGAACAAAGACTGAACCATCCTACCACAACTAGAGAGCAGTCAAAGGACTACTATCTACTTCATTGAGACCCTCGGACTATCTTTAATCAGACTCTACTGGCTTTACCTGTACTAAAAGTTATCGCCTTTATCATGTATCTATACACTGTGAATGGCTCGATTGCAATCATATACAGTGCATTCAGAAAGTATTCAGACCCCTTCACTTTTTCCACATTTTGTTACGTTTCAGCCTTATTCTAAAATGGATTACATTCTTTTTTTTTAATCATCAATCTACACACAATACCCCATAATAAAAAAGCAAAAACAGGTGTTTAGAAATTTGCAAAGTAATTAAAAAGAAATAACTGAAATATCACATTTACATAAGTATTCAGACCCTTTACTCAGTACTTTGTTGAGGCACCTATGGCAGCGATTACAGCCTCAATTCTTCTTGGGTATGACGCAACAAGCTTGGCACACCTGTATTTGGGTAATTTCTCCCATTCTTCACTGCAGATCCTCTCAAGCTCTGTCAGGTTGGACGGGGAGCGTCGATACACAGCTATTTTCAGGTCCCTCAAGAGATGTTCGATCGGGTTCAAGTCCGGGCTCTGGCTTGGCCACTCAAGCACATTCACAGACTTATCACAAAGCCACTCCTGCGTTCTCTTGGCTGTGTGCTTAGGGTCGTTGCCCTGTTGGAAGGTGAACCTACGCCCCAGACTGAGGTCCAGAACGCTCTGGAGCAGGTTTTCCTTAAGGATCTCTCTGCACTTTGCTCTGTTCATCTTTCCCTCGATCCTGACTAGTCTCCCAGTTCCTGCCGCTGAAAAACATCCCCACAGCATGATGCTGCCACCACCATGCTTCACCGTAGGTCTGGTATTGGCCAGGTGATGAGCGGTGCCTGGTTTCCTCCAGACGTGACGCTTGGCATTCAAGCCAAAGAGTTCAATCTTGGTTTCATCGGACCAGAGAATCTTGTTTCTCATGCCTTTTGGCAAACTCCAAGCGGGCCTTTTACTGAGGAGTGGCTTCCGTCTGGCCACTCTACCATAAAGGCCTGATTGGTGGAGTGCTGCAGATATAGTTGTCCTTCTGGAAGGTTCTCCCATCTCCACAGAGGAACTCTGGAGCTCTTTCAGAGTGACCATCGGGTTCTTGGTCACCTCCCTGACCAAGGCCCTTCTCCTCTGATTGCTCAGTTTGGCCGGGTGGACAGCTCTATGAAGAGTCCTGGCTGTTCAAAAGTTCTTCCATTTAAGAATGACGGAGGCCACTGTACTCTTCGGGAACTGCAATGCTGCAGAAATTGTTTTATACCCTTCCCCAGATCTGTGTCTCGACATAATCCTGTCTCGGAGGTCTACGGACAATTCCTTTGTATTCATGTCTTGGTTTTTGCTCTGACATGCACTGTCAACTGTGGGACTTTATATAGACAGGTGTGTGCCTTTCCAAATCATGTCCAATCAATTTAATTTCCCACTGGTGGATTCCAATCAAGTTGTAGGAACATCTCAAGGATAATCAATGGAAACAGGATGAACTGAAGCTCAATTTTCAGTGTCATAGCAAAGGGTCTGAATACTTATCTAAATTTGATATTTATTTTTAATTACATTTGCAAAAATTTCTAGACACCTGTTTTCGCTTCTTCATTCTGGGGTATTGTGTGTAGATTGATGAAACAATAAAAATAATTTAATCCATTTTAAAATAAGGCTGTATCGTGACAAAATGTGGAAAAACTGAAGGGGTCTGAATACTTTCTGAATGCACTGTATAGTCTTTCAGCTGACTGGTTATCACGCAACAAAAGCTTTTCACTGTACCTCGGTACACGTGACCATAATAAACCTGAACCCTTCATTTGTTGTCGCCCTTCATTGAAATCCCCCTTCATTTGGTAGCAAGTACAAACTCAGAAATCATGTTCTTATTGTCAGAGGGAGTGCAGTGTAGGTTCACCAGGTTAATTCCCGGGATGGCGGGACTGTTATATGCTGAGAGAATGCAGCAGCTGGGCTTGTACACTCTGGAGTTTAGAAGGATGAGAGGGTATCTCATTGAAACAATATAAGATTGTTAAGGGCTTGGACACACTAGAGGCAGGAAACATGTTACCGATGTTGGGGGAGTCCAGAACCAGGGGCCACAGTTTAAGAATAAGGAGTAAGCCATTTAGAACAGAGATGAGGAAACACTTTTTCTCACAGAGAGTGGTGAGTCTGGAATTCTCTGCCTCAGAGTGCGGTGGAGGCAGGATCTCTGGATGCTTTCAAGAGAGAGCTAGATAGGGCTCTTAAAAATAGCGGAGTCAGGGGATATGGGGAGAAGGCAGGAATGGGGTACTGATTAGGGATGATCAGCCATGATCACATTGAATGGCGTGCTGGCTCGAAGGGCCAAATGGCCTACTCCTGCCCCTATTGTCTATTGTCATTGTCTTATTGATGTAAATTAGACTTGCACCTTTTGCCTCCACAGATGCTGCTCAACCTGTTGAGTTTGTCCAACGTTCTCTTTCTTCCTTTTTTTTAACATCTGCGTGTCTCTAAAATATGTTTTTTTGTTTTGTATTTGTGAATATAAGTGCAATATCTAATTTCTTCTCCAAGGTTTGCCACTGTGAAATACAACCGTGGCAGCAGAAACATCAAGAACCAGTTCATGCATCTGACCAACTACAGCATCAACAAGAAAAGCCGTGACTATGTCAGGTAATGACAGACTGCAGGTGGACACAAGATGCTGCAGTAACTCAGCGGGACAGGCAGCGTCTCTGGAGAGAAGGAATGCGTGACCCTTCTTCAGACTGATGTCAGGGGAGTGGGTGGTAAAGAGATAGAATGTAGACAGAGATATTAAGACTGGTGGGAGAACTGGGAAGAGGGAGGAGATGGAGAGAGAGGGAAAGCAAGGGCTGCTTGAAGTTGGATAAGTCAATGTTGATATCGCTGGGGTGTAAGCTACCCAAGCGATATATAAGAGTTTAAGAAGGAACTGCAGATGCTGGAAAATCGAAGGTAGAAAGAAATGCTGGAGAAACTGAGCGGGTGAGGCAGCATCTATGGGGCGAAGGAAATAGGTGACGTTTCGGGTCGAGACCAGGAAAGGTCGCCTATTTCCTTTGCTCCATAGATGCTGCCTCACCGGCTGAGTTTCTCCAGCATTTTTGTCTACCAAGTGATATATGAGGTGCTGTTCCTCCAATTTGCGCTGGGCCTCACTCTGACAGTGGTGGAGGCCCAGGACAGAAAGATCATACTGGGAATGGAAGGGGCAGTTGAAGTGCTGAGCAACCGGGAGATCAGGTAGGTTTAGGCTGACTGAGCGGAGCGCATGAGGGTCAGTGTGCTACGCGGTGACTGCATTGTGCACTGTTCAGGAAGCATATGGAGGGTGTGGAGAGGGTGCAGAACACATTGGACACACTTGCATTGTTTCCATGGTTGATAGGACACCTGATGGTATATAACATTATGAGAGGCATAGATAGGGTAGACAGTCAGAACCTTTTCCCCAGGGTACAAATGGCAAAGACCGTCCATGCTCTGTGAAAAATTAACTTTCCTCACACCTCTCCCCTTAAACTTTGCCCCTCTCACCTGAAGGTTTGGAAACAGGCTCGTGTGCCAACGAGGGAACGCTAACCCTCAATCCACCCTTTACACTAACACTATGCTTTCTCATCCACTCCCTATGCAATAGGGACAATTTGCAGAGGCCAATTGACCTACAAATCCGCACGTCTATGGAATGTGGGAGGAAACCGGAGCACCCGGAGGAAACCCACATGGTCACAGGGAGAACGTGCCAGCTCCACACAGACAGTACTCGTGGTCAGGATGGAACCCGGGTCTCTGGCGCTGTGATGAACATGAGTTTGAATTGATTGTATTCGTTAATGGCATACCTGTTCTGTTTGGGTAGCGTGCAAAACAAAGCTTTCCACTGTACCTCGGTACACATGACAATCATAAACCTGACCTTAATTAACACAGAACCAATTATCTGATCATCATTGAGGAGGCATTTAGACAGAAACACAAACAACAAGGGAATAGAAGAATGTAGACCATGTGCAGGTTGAATTGCCATCATGTTCAGCATAGACATTGTGGGATGAAACACCTGTCCCTGTGCCGTATTGTTCTATGTTCTATGAATGGGATAGTGCAGGAACAGGCCCTTTGGCCCACAATGTCTGTGCCGACCATAATGCCAAGTTAAACTAATCTCTTCTGCCTGCACGTGACCTATATCTCTCCTTTCCCTGCATATAAGATCATAAGTGATAGGAGTAGAATTAGACCATTCGGCCCATCAAGTCTATTCCACCATTCAATCATGGCTAATCTACCTCTTCCTCCTAACCCCATTTTCCTGCCTTTTCCCCCATAACCTCTAACCCCCATACTAATCAAAAATCTATCTATCTCGGCCTTAAATATATCCACTGACCTGGCCTCCACAGTCTTCTGTGGCAGAGAATTCCACAGATTCACCACCCTCTGACTAAAAGCATTTCTCCTCATCTCCTTCCTAATGGAACATCCTTTAATTCTGAGGCTGTGACCTCTAGTCCTAGACTCCCCCACTAGTGGAAACATCCTCTCCACATCCACTCTATCCAGGCCTTTCACTATTCTGTATGTTTCAATGAGGTCCCCCCTTATTCTAAACTCCAGCGAGTACAGGCCCAGTGCCGACAAACGCTCATTGTATGTTAACCCTGGGATTGTTGTGGTTGTTCTTTCTCCTCCAGCTGTGATGACCCAGAGGTGGAAGACTACGGGAACAAGTGGAGTATGAGTGCCATGCTGCGGTACCTGAAGCAGGAAGGAGTGGACACGGCTGGTGAGTGGCACCTTCATCGTGACGCGGGACCCACCCCGGGACACCAGCTCGCCCAGTGAAAGCTGCACAGATGGACAGCTCAGAGAGGAAGACTTTGCCGCGGTGTTGCTGGGTTCAGGGCTCGGGGTGATGGGTGGGGGGGGGGGGGGGGGAGATTGCTGAGGGTGTGCAGATCCATGTTGGTGGACTGGAGCATGGATCAATAGACAATAGGTGCAGGAGTAGGCCTTTCGGCCCTTCAAGCCATTCAATGTGACCATGGCTGATCATCCACAATCAGTACCGCGTTCCTGCCTTCTCCCCATATCCCCTGTCTCCTCTATCTTTAAGAGCCCTATCAATCTCTCTCTTGAAAGTATCTAGAGAACCGGGCTCCACCGCCCTCTGAGGCAGAGAATTCCACAGACTCACCACTCTCTGTGTGAAAAAGTGTTTCCTCATCTCCGTTCTAAATGGCTTATTCCTTATTCTTAAACTGTGGCCCCTGGCTCTGGACTCCCCCAATATCGGGAACAGCCCTGCAGGTCATGGGGGGTGGGAAGCATTGCCCCGTGGGAGAGAGGACATTCTATCCCAAACAGTAGGTGTGTACAATCTGTCGAGAGACCGGTTCAAGTCTACAACGTCCTGAAGGTGGCAACAGAAGTAGATAGAGTGGTAAAGGAGGTGTATGGTCTGCTTGCCTTCATCGGTCACGCCGTTGTGTACAAGGTTCAGGAAGACATGAGTTAGTTAGTTTATTGTCACGTGTACCGAGGTACAGTGAAACATTTTTGTTGTGTGCTAATCAGTCAGCAGAAAGACAATACATGATTGCTATCTGAATTAGAGTCCGATGAAGGGTCTCGACCCGAAACGTCACCCATTCCTTCTCTGCTGCCTGTCCCGCTGAGTTAATCCAGCATTTTGTGTCTACCACATGATTACAATCGATCCATTTACAGTGTATAAGGGAATAACGTTTAGTGTAAGGTAAAGTCCGATCAAGGATAGTCCGAGGGTCACCAACGAGGTAGATAGTAGTTCAGCATTGCTCTCTGGTTGGGGCAGAATGATTCAGTTGCCTGATAACATTTGCCCGCTTTATAGGACATTGGTCAGGCTGCATGTGGAGTATTGCATGCAGTGCTGGTCACCCTCATTACAGGAAGGATGTGGGGGCTTTGGAGATGGTGCAGAGGAGGTTTACCAGAATGATGCCTGGATTAGAGGGTTTCAGCCACAGGGAGAGGCTGGACAGAGTTGGATTGTTTTCTCTGCTACACTGGAGGTTGCGGGGAGACCTGATAGAAGTTTATAAAATTATGAGAGACATAGATAGAATATATAGATAGAATGGGTGCTTGGAACGTGATGGTGGAGGCAGATATGATAATGGTATGTAAGAGACTATTAGATTAGCACGTGGCTATGCAGGGAATGGAGGGATATGGATCACCTGCAGGCAGATAAGAGTTGGCCCTGACATGATGTTGTGGGCTGAGGGCCTAATGCTGCACTGTTCTGTGTTCATCACTGACCCACTGGTGGCCAGAGATTTTGTGTAGAAGCTGCTGGAAGTCCAGTTCTATCTGTGTCTCCTCTTCCCCTGCAGCTTTGATGTCTCGGATTGAGGACCTCATTATCAAGGCACTCATCTCAGCAGAAATCCACATCGCCGCTGCCACCAAGATGTTCGTGCCTCACAAGGGCAACTGCTTTGGTAAGTCTCCGTGTCACTTGATGGTCAGTCACGCTGACATCGTTCCTCAGAGTACAGAAGGAGGCTGATCATCAAACTTGGGACGTATTCTCTGGAGCGCCAGAGGTTGAGAGATGACCTGATAGATGTCTATAAAATTGTATAGATAGGTAGACTGTCAAGTGTGGAAATGTCAATGAGCAGGGGGCACAGCTTTTAGGTGAGGGGGTCAAAGGTTAAAGGAGATGTGCGGGGTGTTTTTTAAATTCAGAGGGTGGCGGGTGCGTGGAACGCGCTGCCAGGGGCGGTGGTGGAGGCAGATACGATAGTGGTGTTTAAGAGGGTTATAGGTAGGCGCACGGATATGGCGGGGTATGGATCACGTGCAGGCAGAGGAGATAGGTTTAATGGCATCATGCTCAGACATTGTGGGCCGAAGGGTCTAATTCAATGCTGGACTGTTCTAGGGTCATCAAGTGTATGCTGGCTCTGTGTTCACACCCATCAGTTCCATCCCCTACAACCTATTCCCTGTCACATGTCCACTGATTCCCCTGAACTAGGAGAGGTTTACACCAAAGATCCTATAGCGAGCAAGATAGATCACTCGACGAAAAAGACGTAACACGGTCATGGGCAGATTCATGGGTAATTTTAGGCCCCATTTCCGTAACCGGCTTCCGTCTCCGCACCAAAGATTCCATAGCGGAGCAAAGATAACTAGTGCGGAGACGGAAGCCGGTTACGGAAACATCCTCGTAAAAATAAAAATTCTTTGGTAAAAATCTTCTCATTTTCAGAATTTTAATTTATTAACACAAACTGTTCCTCCGCAACGTTGATTACACTGCGAGTCGGGTCGGGTCGGGTTACGGAAATGGATGAAAAAAAGGCCCAAGTTCCGCTCCGTTGCGTACTACACGTCAGCCCATTGCATTTAGAAGGAGTGGTCTATCTTGCTCCGCTATAGGATCTTTGGTTTACACTGATCAGTTACCACAGCCGCACCGCGTTATGCCGCACAGTGCCACTAAGGCATGCAACTTGCTTTTCTTTGGCACTTGAATGATAGTGGTTTTGGAGCAGGTGGGAAGCCATGTTTGGTGCAGAGAGAGATTAAAGATGGCTGTGAATACTCCAGCCAGCTGGCTGGTTGCCAAGGGCCAGTTGCTTTCCATGGGTTCACTCTCAGGAAACCCGATCTGATGTCAGTGATGATGACCCTCGGTTCAGGCGAGCCGAGGCTAATGTATCATTGACCTGTTCTCAACGAGCACAGAACACATTAGACTGGTCGCAGAGGCATGTGTTGTTGCCAGCCATTCAGCCTGACCTTACTCTGTAACTGCTGTGGTGTGCACGCCTTGCCACAATTGGGGAGTGTCCGTGTGGTTATTCTGCCACGATGGTGTGGAATTGTCCCTTGGTTTTGTGAAGCCTATGCTGGTCAGGATCATCCAACTTGAATGTCACGGACTTGCCCTTCACCTAGGAGTGGATGGACCTCATGGTTCATCCATGCTCTCTGCTGAGGGAACGCTTCAAATGAATCCTTTGGCACACATTTACTGATGAATTCTGTGGTGTGCACATTAGCTTGGCTGCAGAGGCCTTGAATATGGGCCAGTTCACCGACTCAAAGCAGTCACGTAATCAAGAGCATATATGGAATGTCGGCCTTTGTTGCAAGGGCTTTGAAGTACAGTCACAGAGTATTGTTACAATTGTACCAGGCATTGGTGAGATCATTCCTGGAGGAGTGTACAGTTCTGATCTTATTATTTACAGAGGGATATACTTGGAAGCGATTCAGAGCAGGTTCACTCAGTTAATATTCGGGATAAAGAGTTGTCTAATACATTTCCTAGACACTTGCCCTAAGGAGCTACGGATGAGCTGAGAATTAATAGTCTCACCAACTCCCCCACACCCACCTGCACAGCCCACCCCCCCACAACCACCACAGTCTACTGCCCCCCCCACCACCCACCTCCACTACCCCCCACCCACCCCCGTCCACTGCCTCCCCCCCACAACCACCCACCTCCACTGCCCCCACCCTCCCCACCTCCACATCCCCCCCAACAACCACCCCTGTCCGCTGCCCCCACCACAACCATCTACCTCCACTGCCCCCGCCCTCCCCACCCGACCCCCATATACCACCAGGCAAGTACACGCGGAAAAAAAACATGGTGATTTAAAAAAAATAAAAATTCGGGATCCCATTGTGACATCATGACCTTGTGTGCTGCTGACGGGCGGGGCAAGTGGAAAAGTTATTTTTGTAGTTTAAAATGTGAATAACTTGTAAAATATTACATCAATTCGAACAAAACTTGCCACAGCACACCCCAGGACAATGGTGAGTAAGGTGGGCCAAATATTGTAGCGCTATCGTGTACCGTTTTGACGTCGTTTCGGGATCACACTCCTCAAGCACACGCATACACATGCGCATACAAACAAACAGGATGAGAGTTTTAGTAATATCTAGATCAAGGGGGACCCGTTGGGTCCCATCCCCTCAACGCGCGGTTGTGGTGGGGGGGCGGCCTGCAGCGTCACACACACACACACACACACACACACACACACACACACACACACACACACACACACACACACACACACACACACACACACACACTACCCCCCACCCCCCCCCACCCCACAAAATATTTACCATTAGGGCGTCGTTTTTTCGAGAAGATGTGATTACACACACGCACGCACGCGCACACACACACAGGCACGCACGCACGATCAGAGTTTTATAATTATAGAGATAACATATAATATATAGATAGGTGGGAATGCGGCTCTGTGGTTAAAGATCAACCATGAGCTTGTTGAATGGGGGAGCAGGTAGAAACGGCCTACTGCAGCTCCGAGTGCTTGTGTTAAGCAGGAGGGTGAGCATGCAAGAGCATCGCTACACGAGGTGTCCGTGCCGTTCCAAGTGGAGCCAGAAAATCACGAGGACGCGGGCGAGATGAAGCCAAGCGACATAGGATGAAAGTCAGTCTTCTGCAAGAATGCACGCCACAGCATTTCGTAAAGGAAAAGTTTAATAAAAGTAAAAATAAATAAATGTGAGGAAAGAAATCCTCTGTCATGTGCTGGTGGAGAGCCAAGCATCAGATGGCTTGCTGTGAATGTCAGACTTCACATCCACTTGCCTCACATGGAAACAAGCTGCCAGGAGTGAGGCTTGCTAACCTTCGCTCATTCTGGGCTCGTGTGACCACCACCACCCCCTGATCCCCTACTCAAAGCTAAACCCCGACCAGGAATTCCTCTCCCCACTTTTCCAGTTTCACTTGCCAGTTTAGTTTGTAAATGACTGTCACGTCCCTTTTAATTTATTTTTGTTTTTATATATTTTATTCATTTGTTTTTGTATCTTGCAATCCAAAACAAAGTGCAGCCCACTCTTTCTGGTGCCAACAACTTTTGCCCCTTCACCAGTAATTATAGAGCACAGGACTCCTTCCCCAGTGTTAGCCTTGCTCCAGTGCAACTGGAGAGCTGAAAGTTAGTTTAACCCATTCACTCCTTGCTTGGACCAGTGGCAGGAGTATGTTTCACTCCACTGTTGGGGGGGGAGTCCAGAACTAGGGGCCACAGTTTAAGAATAAGGGGTTGGCCATTTAGAACGGAGATGAGCAAAAACGTTTTCACCCAGAGAGTTGTGAACCTGTGGGAGTCTCTGCCACAGAAGGCAGTGGAGGCCAATTCACTGGATGTTTTCAAGAGAGAGTTAGATTTAGCTCTTCGGGCTAAAGGAATCAAGGGATATGGGGAGAAAGCAGGAACGGGGTGGTACTTCTTGTTGAATCCACACACAAGATTAGAAGTTGTTCAGCCAGAGCTGAACACACTTCTCGGCATCTGCAGACATTGGTGCGCGTCTTGTCGCTTCTTGTGCTTCTTGTGCCTGGTGGTGGAAAGATTGGTGGAAACAGGGCCGCGACGTGAACACTTTTTCCTTGACCCCAGGGTACTGATTTTGGATAATCAGACATGATCATATTGAATGGCGGTGCTGATTGGAAGGGCCGAATGGCCTACTCCTGCACCTATTTTCTATGTTTCTATTGGTACTTTAAGCCTTGAGAGCAAGAACAGATTAGCCTTATCGAGGTGGAGATGTCAGAGGCAAGATAGCATAGCTTTAAGGTTAGAGGGGCAAGTTTAAAGGAGATGTACAGGGAAAGGTTTTTAAAGTTTTCTACATAGTGTGGTGGGTGCCTGGAACTGGCTACCAAAGGGTGGTGGTGGAGGCAGACACGACTGTGGCATTTACGAGGCTTTGAGGTCGGCACTCGGATGTGCAGGAAATGGAGAGATATGGATGACGTGCAGGCGGAGGAGATTAGTTTAACAGCACCATGTTCAGCATGGATACTGTGGGCCAAAGGGCCTCTTCTGTCCCATGTTTAAATCCAATGTGGCACCAAACATTGTAAAAATAGTGAAAAGAGAAATAAAAGCAGAAAATGCTTCAATAATTAGCCATCCAGGCAGCATCTGTAGAGAGAGAACTGGAGTCAATGTTTCAGGTTGAAGACCCTTCAACAAAATGGGAAGCAAGGAAAGACGGGTTAGTTTTAAATGACAGGGAAGGTGGGAAGAGGGACGGGCAGAACAAAGGGAAGGTCTGTGACAGGGTGAAACATGGTTGTTGTGGATGATGTGGAATATCTTCAGTCATTAGTTACTGGGTGAGAATGCAAACAGAGGCAAACCACGTTGCAAGACACAGGGCTGTGGGACGTGCTAATGGATGGAATATCTCACACACTGGGTATTGGGCTGTGGCGTGGAAAGCTGGGCTGTGGTCATGTGTAACTGAAGAATGCTTCAAGTAGAGGTGTCCTGTTACAGGGAGACGAGGCACTCAGCCCAAGTGCATGTGGTTTCTATTCATTAACTCTGTGCTGGCGGTCACAATCGAGCCAGTGGATTGCTCTGGTAGTGACTGCGGTGGCATTGGCGTGTTCAAGCATGAGGGAAGTGAGCTTTAGTCAGACATGACTGTTCCTGCATCAGCGTTACCTGGGATACAACGTAGAATAGCACAGCAGACGATTCCCCACCCATCTACTGACTTTCTCCAGCACTTTGTGTTCCTTGTGTCTCCATGATAAGATGCTCTTCCTCAAGACATCACCATTAACTTTCCCAAGTTCCCTGGTCTTCATGTCCTTCTCTGTGGTAAAAGTGGGGAGGAACCGTGCCCATTTCCTGCGTTTCTCATGTTTGGGGAGGAGGGAATGACTGGGGCAAAAAATGTCCTTGATTATGTTGGCTCCTCGCCATGCACTTCTCTCTCTCGTTATCTTTTTCTCCTTGGATTCTCAATCTTATCTGCCAGAGTTAATCTCTGCTCCCTTTTTGTTCCCTAATTTAGAGTCATAGAGTGTGATACAGTGTGGAGACAGGCCCTTCGGCCCAGCTTGGCCACGCCGGCCAACAATGTCCCAGCTACACTAGTCCCACCTGCCTGCACTTGATCTGTATCCCCCCAAACTTGTCCTATCTAATATTTCTAATAATAAGAAATGTATTTGTTAAATGCTCCTTAATCGGTTATACTGCTCCAGGGATACGCTTGATTCTAGTGGCCCACACCTGGCCCGTGCCTCCTTTTTCTTCACCAGAGCCTCAGTATTTTGTCATCATCCCAAGTATCTACCTGCCTTCACTCTGACAAGAACATGCAGAGCTTGAACTCTGACTCTCATCCACTTTCCAGCCATCCCTTTACCTACAAACAACCTGCTTCAATCAGCTTTTATAAGTTCCTGCGTAATAGAGCTAGATAGGGCTCTTAAAAATAGTGGAGTCAGGGGATATGGGGATAAGGGAGGAACGGGGTACTGATTGTGGATGATCAGCCATGATCACATTGAATGGCGGTGCTGGCTCGAAGGGCCGAATGGCCTACTCCTGCACCTATTGTCTATTGTCTAATACTATGAAAGTTGGCCTTGCCCCCGTTTAGTACGAGAGGGATATTGGAAGTGGGGAGTTGTGTGTGCTTGTGGTCTTGTAGGTCAGACGCTGGTGAGTCTGCCACACTAGTGCAGGTCTGCAGGTCCCCCTCCAAAGACAAGGAGTCCTGTGGGAGGGTGCGCTTCCCACAACTCAACACGCTGCTCTTTATGTGGTCTGGCCGAGCATCGGCGTAACTGAAGTATGACTTCATCCTCACAGGGGTTCAACTGTCCCCGAGATAAGAGCAACATGTAGTTAACCCTTTCATTGCTCTCGGTGCCGTGGAAGGCTTTCTGCACGCGTACTCAAATTGTTACCCTTCTCCTGAGTTCACAACCTCTCACCATTCACAGAGTCTATTTCTCTTCTATACTTCTCTTCCACCTTGCAGGTTCATAGACAATAGGCGCAAATAGGTGCAGGAGTAGGCCATTCGGCCCTTCGAGCCAGCACCGCCATCCAATGTGATCATGGCTGATCATCCCCAAAGTTCCTGCCTTCTCCCCATATCCCCTGACTACGCTAACTTTAAGAGCTCTATCTAACTCTCTCATGAAAGCATCCAGAGAACCGTCTTCCACCGCCTTCTAAGACAGAGAATTCCAGAGATTCACAACCCTTTGTGTGAAGAAGTTTTTCCTCATCTCCGTTCTAAATGGCCTCCCCCTTATTCTTATACTGTGGGCCCTGGTTCTGGACTCCCCGGACATCGGGAACATGTTTCCTACCTCTAGTGTGTCCAAACCCTTAATAATCTTATATGTTTCAATAAGATACCCTCTCATCCTTCTAAACTCCAGAGTATGCAGGTGAGAAGCGAAAGTTATCTTTAAAGAGAAAAGTTATTTATACGCACCACCCTCTGTGTGGAAAAAGTTGTCCCTCAGGTTCCCACACAGATAGTGGTGGGTGTATGGAACTCTTTTCTTTGTGTGAACTATCAATCTCTCGTGATACTTTCTTTTCATGATACGATATGATACGATAGAAGTTTATTTATCCCAGGAGGGAAACTGATCTGCCAACAGTCATAAAAAACACCAAATACATGAAATTTGAAATCAAAGTGACGAGTGGGAAGGATTGGGGAAGTGCAAAGATAAAGATTGGGGGGGGGAGGGAGTCAGTCTACCCCACGACAGAAGGGGGAGGAGTTGTACAGTTTGATAGCCACAGGGAAGAAGGATCTCCTGTGGCGTTCTGTGCTGCATCTTTGTGGAACTAGTCTGTTGCTGAAGGTGCTCCTCAGGTTGACCAGTGTGTCATGGAGGGGGTGAGCTGTATTGTCCAGGATGCTCCACATTTTGAGGAGCATCCTCCCCTCCAAGACCAACCTCCCATGAATCCAACCGCCCCCAGGACGGAGCCAGCCTTCCTGATGAGTTTGTTAATCCTATTGGATATGCAGGGAATGGAGGGACACACTAGAGGCAGGAAAAGTGTTCACGATGTTGGTGGAGTCCAGAACCAGGGGCCACAGTTTAAGAATAAGGGGTAAGCCATTTAGAACAGAGACGAGGAAACACTTTTTCTCACAGAGTTGTGAGTCTGTGGAATTCTCTGCCTTAGAGGGCGGTGAAGGCCGGTTCGCTGGATACTTTCAAGAGAGAGCTAGACAGGGCTCTAAAAGATAGCGGAGTCAGGGGATATGGGGAGAAGGCAGGAACAGGGTACTGATTGGGGATGATCAGTCATGATCACATTTAATGGCGGTGCTGGCTCATAGGGCAGAATGACCTACTCCTGCACCTATTGTCTATTGATATGGATCACGTGCAGGCAGATGCGATTAGTTTAACGGCATCATGTTTGGCATGGACATTGTGGGCCGAAGGGCCAGTTCCTGAGCTGTGCCAGAGGCAGGTACATGGAGCCCCTGCATGTTGGAGCCAGCCCACTTGGCATGCATGAGTTTGTTACGTTGTGGAGAATTGGCACTAAATAAATAGTCCTCTCTTGTTTTGAGCAATATTTGTCACAGCATTAGGTCCAATTGTATAATGCACTGAAGCCTTGTGTCTGTCCTCTGGTTGTATTGTGGGATTTGGCAGTTATTGTCTATAAATCTTTCATTGGACCCTTGTGTTATAATAGTTCTCTGCCGGTCGGTGTTGTATTAAAGTAGCTCTGGGTGATTATTATCAGCAGCAACCCTGCCATGGCGTCCCTCTCTCTCAATTTTACAATTGTTGCTTGATTAATATCTTGTTTCATTCTGCTAATCTTTAACCAGTTATTACCAATCTCTGCCACCATGGTGAAAACCATTTCTGGTAATCCCGATAAACAAACGTTTATGGTTTTATTCTCCACGTGTTTCTGCTCCCTTCTCTGGTGATGTTGTGGCTTTTATTTGTTGGTTCATCTCCGACTCTGAAATGATGTGGTGCGTAAACACTAACATGAGCTTGTTGGCCTGAACAGCCGCTGATGATCGATGTTAATGTTTTGTGGAGAACATGTAGCGCACCGGGGACTTGACTGTAGATTCCACACTGTGGGAGCAAATGGAAAAGCCACGTGTTGTCGGAGTCCAAAGTAAGGGACAATTTATTAAAACTGGTGCACACCAGGAGAGCAGTCAAAGCTGATCGCTGATCCATAACTTGGTACAGCTTTTACATTCTCAGCTGACAAGATTATACACAAACTTGATTAGCAGTAAAACCAGTCTTAATTACAGAACAGAGGTTACAGAAAGATTCAATAAGGTAACAAACTAGGTCGTGCTTACAGAAACAAAAGTGTGAAGGTGCGGAATGATACGACAGCTCCACCATTGAACTAGATCAAGAGGGAGAGGGGACAAGTATGTAAGTATTTGACCAATAGCATAGAGGGCTATGGGCCATGTGGAAAACTGAGATCTTAACCATTTCTGGTCATCCCTACTGCAGTGAGGTACAGTGAAAAAATTCTTGTTCCGTGCTATCCACTCAGTGGAAAGACCATACATATTACAATAGAACCACCCTCAATGTACAGACACAGGATAAAGGGAATAATGGTTAGTTCAAGATAAAGTCCAGTAGATTAAAGGCAGTCCAGGGATCTCCAGTGATGTAGATAGTAGCTCAGGACCACTCTCTAGATGTTAATAAGATGGTTCAGTTGCCTGGTAACAGCTGGGAAGAAACTGTCCCTGAATCTGGAGGTGTGTGTTTTCACGCTTCTGTACCTCTTGCCCGATGGGAGAGGGGAGAAGAGGGAGTGTCCAGGGTGCGACTGGTCCTTGATTATGCTGCTGACAGCATGAAGTGTAGATGGAGTCAATGGAACGGAGTTTGGTTTGTGTGATGGTCTGGGCTGCGTCCACAATTCTCTGCGATATCTCACGGTCATGGATGGAGCTGTTCCCAACCCGTGCTGTGATGCATCCTGATAAAATGCTTACTACGGCGCATCTGTAGAAGTTGGTGAGAGTTGTTGGGGACATGCCGAACTTCTTAAGCCTTGTAAGGAAGTAGAGGCGTTGGTGTGCTTTCTTGGTCGTTGCTTCAACATGGGTGGTCCAGGAGAAGTTGTTGGTGATTTTCAGCCATCTCTACTGTGGCACCGTCAATGTAAACCGGGGGATATGTACATCTCCTTTAAACTTTCCCCCTCTTAAAGCCATGCCTTCTCGTCTTTGACATTATCTTTGGGGATAAAGGCTGTGGCACATTTGTTTAACGAGGATCTTATTAAAGACCCCACGTAGAACAGCAGTGCCTCTTTAATAAGTTACTTGCAAGCAGTAAGCTTTTTTGGAAGTGGATGGGAGACTTGGGGCACTCAAGTTTGCAGCATTAAATGACTGCTAATTCATTTAGCTTGTTCACGAGGTGCAAATTGTTACAGCCTGACTTTCACAAATAAAATGCATTCCCCCCCCCCCCCCCCAGGGTTGGAGGCCCACAGGTGAGCCGCTATGGGTCGACTGACACAGTCAGTGCCCAGGGCCTGGCTCCCAGAGGGGGCATGCAGCACTGCATTGGTTCTCAGCACGGCCTGTTACACCCCCTCCAGCCAGCCTCCCTGAAGCTGCCTTCCCCACAACGCACAGCTCCCCTTCTCACTGCCAACTCAGCCAGCTGAAAGGCTGTTTTTTTGGAAAGCTCCCTTATTCAACTTGAGTTTGGCGCCAGAGAGACCCGGACCACACTGAGCTGGACTCCAGCTTGGGAAGAGGCGGAACAATAACCCTCTTATCCTCACCCATTTCCTGAAAACAAACACAATCTCTCTCTCTCTCTCTCTCTCTCTCTTTCTTTCTCTTTTCTCGTCATTAAGCAGCTCACCCTCACTGCTACTTAACTGCTGGCCATAAGCGTTCCAATGCCATCACTTGCAAACCTTTCAGTATGCACATTAACCCCTTCACACCACATTACTGAGCAGTCTTGTTATTGTATTCACTCATTACAAGCCAGCATCACTGGTGAGGCTGGCAGTAATCAATGATAATCACGTGAGCCTAGCAGGCGGTGGACCAAGTTATGAAAGCTGGGCTTACGAAAGCTGGGCTTACGGCCTACTGGTCGGTGTGAACCTGACAGCGTGGTTTTGACACAAAATGCTGGAGTAACTCGGCAGGACAGGCAGCGTCTCTGGAGAGAAGGAATTGGTGATTCAGGTCGAGACTCCTCCTCAGACTAGAACTTTGTTGGGATGGAATTTAAGCTTTACTAGACCAAGTGGGACCCATTGGGGGGGGAGGAGGCCTGCTGCGTCACACACACACACTAACCACCCACCACACACACACACACGCACTAATCACCTTCCACACACACACACACTAACCACACCCCTTGATATTATATTAATATTATTAATTCGCTCCTTTTACCCCATCCCCCGCCCTATCCACTCATGCATAGCCCCCAACTCGCAGGCACGGGCAGAGAGCAGAGGCAGAGGGCAGAGGCAGCGGGTAGAGGCAGAGGGTAGGGACAGAGGAGCAGTGGGCAAAGGCAGAGACAGAGGGCAGAGCAGAGGACAGAGGCAGCGGATAGGAGCGGAGGGCCGAAGGAGGGCGGGGGCAGAGGGAGGGCAAGGGCAGTGGGCAGAGGCATAGGGGGCAGGGGTGGAGGCGCAGAGAGGGAGGGGGGTAGAGTGAGGAGGCAGAGTGGAGTGGGGGGGAAGGCAGAGAGGGAGCGGGAGGGTGGCAGAGAGGGAGGGGGGTAGAGTGAGGGGTGGGGGGGGGGGGGGGGGGGGGGGGCGTGCGGCGTGCGGCGTCACAGGGGAGGACTGGTTCCCGAACGCAATGCTTCCTCACTTTCAGACATTTTCAGATAAGGCGATTTGGACTCCATGGGAAATATCTCGACCGGAATATGTGAAAGTTTTACCATTACCGCCTCGTTTTTTCGCAAAGATCCGATAACACATAAATACACAAATAAATAAATACACATCCAAGATCAGAGTTTTAAAAGTATAGAGATCCTGAAATCACATGTCCACACCAGGATCACATATCCCTTGATTCCGGTAGCCCAAAGAGCTCTATTTAACTCTCTCTTGAATCCATCCAGTGAATTGGCCTCCACTGCCTTCTGAGGCAGAGAATTCCACAGACACAACTCTCTGTGTGAAAAAGTTTTTCCTCATCGCTTGCCCCTTATTCTGAAACTGTGGCCCCTTGTTCTGGATTCCCCCAGCATTGGGAACATGTTTCCTGCATGTAGCGTGTCCAATCCCTTAATAATTTTATATATTTCTACAAGATCCTTCTAAATTCCAGTGAATACAAACCCAGTCGCTCTCCATTCTTTCATCATATGACAGTCCCGCCATCCCGATAATTAACCTCGTGAAACTGCATTGCACTATCTCAATATCAAGAATGTTCTACCTCATGTAACCTGTCAGCAGCTGGAGAGAAAGAAACCCATTCTTCTCCACTATCACTGTCTAAAATATAAAATCTGGATCAAGAGATTACGCCTAAGTTACTTGACTGGCCATGTTGGTGATCCTGTGTTAACTAAATCTTTATCTAGTCCCGTTGTTCAGACCACTTGTAAAAATGGAGTGGTGTTTGCTAGTTTGGCTCGTGTGTTGTGAAGCAGAGCGGGAAATACTCACATTCAATTCCTCTTCTGCGGTGACCAGATCAACCAATGTCTGTATTTGTAAACCAGCATCCGCAGTGCCTTGTGTCTAGATCAACATACGTCAGACTGCCAATGGCATTGAGTCCAACCTACCTGTCCGATACCTTGTGCATCAGGGTACTGTCCACTCAGCATCATCTAATGCCCAGGAGAGGTGAAATGCCAGGTAAATCCCTCTCTCACCCTTGCAAGAACTAAGCTAGTCCAGGAAACTAGGCGTCTTGGCAGAAGTCCCAACTGGAAACGTCGCCCATCCACTCATTCCACAGATGCTGCCTGACCTGCTGAGTTCCTGCAGAATCCAAGATGGCGTCCAGGCCAGGCGACTCTTTGTGTGCTGGTCACATGGTGAACCTGCTATCATACATTATAATCGCGACACTCTAAACATCTCTACGTCTTGCACTAAACGTTATTCACGTTATTCCCATTCATCATGTATCTGTACGCTGTGGGTGGCTCGATTATAATCATGCATTGTCTTTCCGCTGACTGATTAGCACGCAACAAAAGCTTTTCACTGTACCTCAGTACATGTGACAATAAGCTAAACTCAAACACAAACCCAGCACTTTGTGTTTTACCTGAGTTTCCAGCATCTGCAGTAGTGTTGTCTCCAGAAAACCACTTTGAGGCATTAAATAGGCACATGGGAATGCAGGGGTATGGATCACGGGCAGGCAGAGGAGATGACTTTATCTTAGCATCACGTTCAGCATGGACATTGTGGGCTGAAGGGCCTGTTCTCTATTTGGGACTGACCTATTGAACAAAAATAAGTGGTACAACATCCTTGAATTCTTCTTTTCACGCCAGTGAAACCTGGTGTGGGCAATATATCATGACAATTAATTGTTTTCCTTAAAGAAGATATCTTTTATAGTGAGGGTCTCATGTGACATCCTAATCCATGGACATTTGTATTTAGGCCAGTGTCGTAAGCCAGTAACTTGGCACAGAACCTAGGTGGCAACGGGTGGCTTTGGAACTGTGTGGTTTATTTACTATTATTCCCATTTAATTGCCATTTATTACAGAAAACGAAAGTTGTGGCATTTGCCCAAAGCTTGTTTTAATAACCAAAAATAGACAGATTTTGCCAAACAATGATAACAACTCAAAAAACACCCTGGAAGTGAACCAAAAGTGAAAAGAAATGCAAAATCCAAGCTCGACTCATTTTACAGGGTGACTACTTTTACAAGAGTGAGCGCAGTTCAAAACTATTTCATTTTCTGTAGAGCTTAAGGTCATGGAAAGAACTGCAGCAATGTGAATCTGTTTCTCTCGTTGTCAGCCACAAGGCAGCACATCTCTCTGGCAGTTTCCTTGCAGGAGTTGGCAACGTTTGAGCAGAGGCCTGAGCTGGCTGATCTCATTCTGGAGACAATGCTTAGGCTGATGCAATTGCTCCCAGCTGGGCTGAAGCATCCACAATGATTAGCAGGTGTTGCCGTTCAGCCTGTATGTGTGTGTGTGTGTGTGTGAGTGTAAGTGTGTGTGTATGTGTGTTGCTGATGGGTATATCTGCTGGCAAGTAGTTAGACAGTATTAATCAACTTGTTCACGAGTACTCACTGAGGCAGAGCAGCTTCCATCATCTCTCTCAGGCTAACATCCCCTACATACAAGCTGAGGTCTGCGGTAGTCAGGCTACGCCTCACACATGTCCAACACCAGACGTAGGCTGGCATGGTGGAGGAGCTGTGGAGTTGCTGCCTCACAGCGCCAGAGACCTGGCTTTGATCCTGACTACGGGTGCTGTCTGTGTGGAGATTGTACCTTCTCCCCGTGACCACACAGGCAGGGTTTTCTCCGGGAGCTCCAGCTTCCTCTCACACTCCAAAGATGTACAGGTTTGTAGGTTAATTGACCGATAAAATTGTCAATTGTCCCTAGTGTGTAGTATCATGTCAGTTTGCGGGGTGATCGCTGGTCGGCATGCACTTGGTGGGCCGAACGGCATGATTCCACACTGTATCTCTAATGTGAAGCCTAAGCAGACTTCCAAATGGCCAAGCCATGCAGCATCCTGATAAACTTTTTCTGCAACCTCTCCAAAGCCGCCACATTCTTCCTGAAACAAGCCAACCAGAGTGGCCTGCAATACTACACATGTGGCCCAAACAAAGTTTAATGAGCATCAGGGGCGCCAGGGAGATGGCAGCCCTGCCGGCCGTCTGTTCGTTTTTTCATCTTTTTGTTATTTTTAGCGTTTGTTAAAAGTTTGTTTTCATGTACTTCGGTTTGTTTTATGTAGGGGGAGGGAAAAACTTTTTTCCAGGTTCTTACCTTCCCGGAGATGTGATCAGAGGGCGGTGGAGGCAGGTTCTCTGGATGCTTTCAAGAGAGAGCTAGATAGGGCTCTTAAAAATAGCGGAATCAGGGGATATGGGGAGAAGGCAGGAACGGGGTACTGATTGGGGATGATCAGCCATGATCACATTGAATGGTGGTGCTGGCTCGAAGGGCCAAATGGCCTACTCCTGCATCTATTGTCTATTGTTTATTGTCAGGCAGCATCTGTGGAGAACATGGATAGGTGACGTTTCACAGAGTGCTGGAGTAACTCAGCGGGTCAGGCAGCATCTGTGGAGAACATGGATAGGTGACATTTCACAGAGTGCTGGAGTAACTCAGCGGGTCAGGCAGCATCTGTGGAGAACATGGATAGGTGACGTTGCGGGTCGGGACCCTATTTGGGACTGATTATAGTGATTGTCTCACACCTTCAGACTTTTGATCTCTGGCCTTTGTCCATCTTCTGTCAGTCTTCTGCTATTCTGCCTAACTGATTTAAGAACTTTTAAACCGTCCCCCCTTAACATTTCTCCCTGTCACCTCCCAAAGACATGCAGGTTTGGAGGTTAATTGGCTTCTGTAAATTGTAAGTCATCCATGGTGTGTAGGATAGTGCTCGTGTGCCTGTTGCCATGGGCTCGATGGGCCAAAGGGCCTGTTTCCGCTCTGTTTCTCTAAACCTGTATCAACCTATTGCCTGCCAGGCTGTATTCCACCATAATCAGTCTGGGGAAGGGTCCTGACCCGAAGCGTCACCTATCCATGTTCTCCACAGATGCTGCCTGACCCGCTGAGTTACTCCAGCACTCTGTGAAACATCACCTATCCATGTTCTCCACAGATGCTGCCTGACCCGCTGAGTTACTCCAGCACTCTGTGAAACGTCACCTATCCATGTTCTCCACAGATGCTGCCTGACCCGTTGAGGTACTCCAGCACTCTGTGAAACGTCACCTATCCATGTTCTCCACAGATGCTACCTGACCTGCTGAATCACTCCAGCACTCTGTATCTCTCAATGTTCATACCACTGGGTTGTCAACTCCACAAGCAGAATATGAGGTATTGTTCCTCCTGTTTGCATGTGGCTTCACTCTGGCAATGGAGGACATAGCCAGCTACTAACTGCCCCTCAGCAGATGTCTGGTTCACCAGTGCCGCTGCTGGGGAAGACCTGGGATGTTTTGTAGGTGCACCCTGACCTACACGTCTCTCGATGAAGTCGGCTTCGGCTGCGGCGTATCCATTCATGTCCATGGAGAGTGGGGAAGATCATGTGCATTCAATCAAGCCCCAACCATCGTAACATCACTGATGTAGTCAAATGCCATAAACATTTCCTACGGGGTGGGAGATTGCAGCCTTCACGTGGTCTGCCCTGTTTCAACGAATGCAATCAACCTTGCGTGCACAATCAAATAGAACAAGTTGTCCTACACCTTTGGGCTGTGCACGCCACACGCAAGAAGAACATTTCCTACTGGCTCTGGTGTAGATTTCATCTTTAAAAGGCCAGAAGACAAATATACAAATGTTCTCTTCCACACTGCTGCAAAATGCCACCTCTCAGCAGCGACAGGCCATGTCATTGGGTATTTTTAAAGTGGGGTTTGACAGGTTCTTGATTAGTAAGGGTGTCAAAGGTTACAGAGAGAAGGCAGGAGAATGGGGTTGTGAGGGAAAGATCGATTAGCCATGAATGAATGGTGAAGTAGAATCCATGGGCCGAATGGCTTCATACTGCTCCTATGACATATGAACATGACAATTTGAGAGAAAAAAAATACACTCAAATTTTCTCGATTAAGCATAAATCTGATTAAGGGTTTATACCGAGAAATGTGAAGTGTTGCATTCTGGGACATCGAACAAGGGCAGGACCTACACAGTGAATGGTAGGCCTCTGGGTAGTGTTGTAGAACAGAGGGATCTAGGAGTACAGGTACATGGTTCCTTGAAGGTCGAGTCGCAGGTAGATAAGGTGGTCAAAAAGGCTTTTGGCACTTTGGCCTTCATCAGTCAGAGTATTGAGTATAGAAGTTAGGTGGTCATGTTGCAGCTGTATAAGATGTTGGTGAGACCACATTTAGAATATTGTGTTCAATTCTGGGCACCATGTTATAGGAAAGATATAGTCAAGCTTGAAAGGGTTCAGAAAAGATTTATGAGGATGTTACCAGGACTAGAGGGTGTGAGCTATAGGGAGAGGTTGAGTAGGCTGGGTCTCTATTCCATGGAGCGCTGGAGGATGAGGGGAAATCTTATAGAGTGTATAAATTCAAAAGAGGAATAGATCGGGTAGATGCACAGAGTCTTTTACCCAGAGTAGGGGAATCGAGGACTAGAGGACATAGGTTCAAGGTGAAGGGTAAAAGATTTAATAGGAATCCGAGGGGTAACTTTTTCACACAGAGGGTGGTGGGTGTATGGAATAAGCTGCCAGAGGAGGCAGTTCAGGCTGGGACTATCCCAGTGTTGAAGAAACAGTTGGACAGGTACATGAATAGGACAGGTTTGGTGGGTTATGGACCAAGCGCAGGCAAGTGGGACTAGGGTAGCTGGGACATTGTTGGCCGGTGTAGGCGAGTTGGGCCGAAGGGCCTGTTTCCACACTGTATCACTCAATGATTCTATGACTGAGATGAAATGATCAAGAGATTTGCAAAGATAGATGCTGAGGAATCTACATCCATTAGTATAAGAAAACAGAAGAAATGTTCACAGAGTTAGTATTGGAAACTTGCACAAGAGGGAAATCAGAAAGGACTTTTTTCCATAAAGAGTTGAGTAGAAATTTGATCTGCTCCAATTAACTAGCTTTTTGCCCTGTTGACTGTGGATGATTGAAGACTGAGGCTTGGGGATAGAGGCTGGCTGGTGTTTAGTTGCTGGTTGAAGTGAGGGCCATTGTGTTGGATGTCTGCTGCGTTCCCTCCTGATACTCAGCTCCATCAGTTTCAGTGGGCAGCGCCTCTTTCATGCTGGCAATGAATGATAAGTTTCTTCCCTGAAGAGTTTTGCCGTTAATCAAAGGCAAACGGAGATGAGTGATGAATTGGCCAAGCTGGACTTGGAACAAACTCAAGGACTGTGACTTACCACTGTTCCTGCACGCGCACTTCACAAGCTGCCCCGCTGAGTCCCAGTCCGATGGCTGGCACAATTACTCAGCAAAGTCATTCTGGAGCATGGTCGAAAACAAAATTGATAGAGGCAATTTGTTTTCATTTGACAGGTCAAAGCTGGTTAAAAGTTGAGCACTGCTGAGGTGATACTGGATGTTGTTAATGTGAGTGTTTAAGAAGGAACTGCAGATGCTGGAAAATCGAAGGTAGACAAAAATGTTGGGATAGACAGCAGCATCTATGGAGCGAAGGAAATAGGCAATGTTTCGGCCCGAAACGTTGCCTATTTTCTTCGCTCCATAGATGCTGCAGCACCCGCTGACTTTCTCCGGCACTTTTGTCTACCTTTGTTAATGTGAGTGATGGATGCGAGTGTTGGGAGAGTTGCACACAATAGGAATGGACTCCTGACAATGCTGCTATCTGGTGGAAGCTGCAGTCTCCGGACACTCTGCATCCATAACTGTGCTTTGGTTTTTCACAGAACTGTATGGTTTTGATGTCCTGATTGACTCCAACCTGAAACCCTGGCTGCTGGAAGTGAATCTTTCTCCCTCACTGGCCTGGTAAGTAAGCTATGAGCGCTGTCTTTGTTCATTCAAGTCCCAGCTTGAAAACACTGGGCGATTCAGCAAAACAAACACAGTCATCCTTTCTGCTCTGGACTGACGAACAAAAGTCTCCTCTTTGTTGCCTTGAGCCGTCCCACGAGCTGGGAATAGCTTGTTTTCATTAAGAGGCAGTTAGTAGCGTCCAACAGTGGAAGAAAAACACATCTAGCATTATGTACGAGGAATATAGAGCCTACAGCACAGGAACAGGCCCTTGGCCTGCAATGTCTGTGCAGATCATGAATCTAAGACCAACCCTATCTGTCTCCACGTAATCACATGCCTCCATTCATACATATCCATGTGTCTATCCAAAAGTCTTTTAAATGCCACTATTGTCTCTTACGTAGACACAAGGAACTGCAGCTGCTGATTTAAAAATAAGACAGAAAGTGCTGAAGTAGCTCAGCCAGTCACGGCTCATCTCAGGAGGACATACATAGGCAATGTTTCAGGTCGGGACGTCTGGTGAGGTTTCTGACCCAAAACGTCACCTATCCATGTTCTCCAGAGATGCTGCCTGACCCGCTGAGTTACTCCAGCACTCTGTGAAACATTACCGATCCATGTTCTCCAGAGATGCTGCCTGACCCGCTGAGTTACTCCAGCACTCTGTGAAACATTACCTATCCATGTTCTCCACAGATGCTGCCTGACCCGCTGAGTTACTCCAGCACTGTATGTTGCATGTAACATTATCCCCAGTCTTGAGGTACCATAAGGTGCCAAAATGTATGATGCTGATGCAGGTTTATTCCTCTGTGTGTGAAGCTGATGTGTACCTATTGCTGAGAGTGGTTCTGGACTTTACTTTGAATCACACCTGCTCACTACCTGACTCTTCCGACCTTGCTCCAAACGCTGAATTTCTCTTTTTGTCTCAATAGTGATGCCCCTTTGGATCTGAAGATCAAAGCCAGCTTGCTGACGGATATGTTCACGTTAGTGGGTGAGTGCATGTGTGGGAGGAAGGGAATCAATCCCTGCTTCACATTTTAAAATGCATTGATTCTCGAGCTGGAAAACTACGCTTTCAGAAACCTTGGGTAGACAAAAATGCTGGAGAAACTCAGCGGGTGAGGCAGCATCCATGGAGCGAAGGAATAGGTGACGTTTCGGGTCGTCTCGACCCGAAACGTCACCTATTCCTTCGCTCCATAGATGCTGCCTCACCCGCTGAGTTTCTCCAGCATTTTTGTCTACCTTCGATTTTCCAGCATCTGCAGTTCCTTCTTAAAAACTTTGAGAAACCTTGGTTGCTTTTCATCCGGTATCCTATCTGACTTCAGTTTCAGATTCAAGCTTTATTGTCATTGTGCAGTGTACAAGTACAGAGACAATGAAATGTAGTTAGCATCTCACCCAGAAGAGCGAACATAGAATAATGGAACAGTAAAATATATATATGTACACCGAGTAGCAGTAGTGCAATTTTTCTGGGGGAAGGAGTGTCCGGGGGGGGGGGGGGGGGGGGGGGGGGGGGGGGGGTGGTGACTGGCAATCACCAAGGTGCAGAGTTAAGTAGTGTAACAGCCGCAGGGAAGAAGCAGCTCCTGAACCTGCTGGTCCGGCAACGGAGAGACCTGCAGCACCTCCCGGTAAACAGTCTGTGGTTGGGGTGAGAGCAGTCCCTGACGATGCTGCGCGTCCTTCGCAGACATCGCTTGCTCTGGACAGACTCAATGGAGGGGAGTGAGGAACCGGTGATGCGTTGGGCAGTTTTCACCATCCTCTGCTGTGCTTTCCGGTCGGAGTTAGAGCAGTTGCCAAACCATACTGTGATACAGTTAGTAAGGATGCTCTCGATGGCGCAGCGGTAGAAGTTCACCAGAATCTGAGGAGACAGATGGACATTCTTTAGTCTCCTCAGGAAGAAGAGACGCTGGTGAGCCTTCTTGACCAATGTTGAGGTATTGTGGGTCCAAGAGAGGTCATCGGAGATGTTGACCCCCAGAAACCTGAAGCTGGAAACACGCTCCACCTCCGTCCCGTTAATATGGATGGGGGTGTGCGTGGATATGTGTATATAGCAGCCCATTTACATGTAGAGTCATACAACATGTAAACAGGCCCCTCAGCCCAATCCCTTCATGCCAACCAAGATGCCCCATCTAAGCTCATCCCAACATTTGGCCCATATCCCTCTAAATCATTCCCTATCCATGTTTCTGTCCAAGTGTCATGTAAATGTGGTTATAATAATACCTGCCGCAATGACCTCCTCTGGCAGCTCGTTCCATACACCCACCACAAAGTTGCCCCTCAGGTTCCTCTCTCACCTTAAGCCTTTGTCCTCTGGTTCTTAATTCCTCTATCCTGGGTAAAAGACTTTGTGCATTCACCTTACTTATTCCCCTCCTGACTTGACACATCTGTGTAAGATCAGCCTCCTACACTCCAATGGGACCCTGGTCCACCCAACCGCTCACTAATGTGGGCCTAAAGTGACTGCGCTCCAGGAGGCTCCAAAACATCTCGAGTTGTGAAAGTCACTCGATAAAAACCAACTGTCCTCAAGTGACAATTTCAGATTTTATACCACAGATCTCGACGACCAGAGGACATAGGTTGAAGGTGAAGGGAAAAAGATTTAATAGGAATCTGAGGAATAACTTTTTCACACAGAGGGTGGTGGGATGTATGGAGCAAGCTGCCAGAGGAGGTAGTTGAGGCTGGGACTATCCCATCGTTTAAGTTAGACAGGTACATGGATAGGACAGGTTTGGAGGGACATGGTTCAAGCGAAGGCAGGTGGGACTAGTGTAGCTGGGACATGTTGGCCGCTTTGTATTGTATTGTATTGTATTCAAATTTATTGTCATTGTCTCAATTAGAGACAACGAAATGAATTTTCCTTACAGGCAGTATCATAAAAATAAATAAATAATAAATAATAAAACATATTAAAAATAAAATTGAATTAAAAAAAGAAAAGCACAAACACAGAAAGTCCACGACACAACATAACACAGTGGCACCAAGGTGAGGAAGGCACCATAGTCCAGCCAGCCTCCCCTCTGATCTTCCCAGATGTTCATCCGTGGTCTGGGCCTTCCGAGCACCCGCAGTCGCCGCACCGGGCGGCCCGATGTTCAGGCCCTCTCGCCGGGCTGGTGGAACGCCGACGCTGATCCCCGACGGTGAACATCCTCCTCCTCAGCGGCCCGGACCTCCTGATCAGCCGCCTCCCGCAGCCGGAGTCCGCAGCTCCCGAGTCCGCAGGCCGAGCCGGGCGGAGTCGCAGGACCCCGCGTTGTTGATCAGCGCCGCCCGCGTTGGGAGCTCCGCAAACCGCAGCTCCATGATGTCGGTGCAGCAGGCCCAGCACTCCGGGCTCCAGACGGCGATCCCCGGTAAGGCATCGCCAGCCCCGCGATGTTACAGCGCTGTCCCGCCGCTGCTGGAGCTCTGGTCGATCCCGGCAGGAAAGGCCGCGCCAATCCAGTAGGTAGGCCGCTGGGGGGGTGAGGACGCGACTCGAATAATAGTCGCGTCCTCTCCAGGAAGCGACCGAAGGACGGTATCCCCCTTACCGTGCCCCCTTCCCCCACATAAACACATTTAAAAAAACATAAAAAACACACTTTAACATAACTAAAAAACCAAAAAAAACAAAAAAACAATAAGGGTACAGTGACAGCCTTGACGCTTCTGGCTAAAGCAGTGGCATTAAACTGTGCCGTTGCAAGCTTGGGCTACATACAATATGAGCCTTGATGCCCCTGGTTAAAATAGTGGGGCAGTGCAGAACTGTCTGGACCAAGGGGTTTGAAGGGGTGGATAAATGGCACGGCTTTTGTATTGTACAGTATTAAATGCACGGTTTATTGGAGTGACTGATATAAACAAAAGCATGTGAATGTTTACCGAGCAAGGAGAATAGTAAGATTAAACGAGAACTTACCAGTTTGAAGTTTGATCTTGATTTTATGAGGAGTTACGATGAGCGATTACGTGAAGAAGGGCCGTCCGTCTGCGTGCGCGTCAAACTTCAAAGCAGCGGTGTTAAATCACAGATAAAAAGAAGACCTGAGAATAGTAAGATTGAAGAAACTAGAACTTCCATGTGACCTTGATAGTATGAGGGTGGGAGCGGTGGGCACGTAATCGCTCATCGTAACTCCTCATAAAATCAAGATCAAACTTCAAACTGGTAAGTTCTCGTTTAATCTTACTATTTTACTTCGGAGTCACGTGAGTGACTACGTGAAGATTTCAAAGCTCTGTGATTTTACGCCGGTTACGAATCCAGGCGTCACACACTAAATGGATTGACCATGGATGCGTGTAATCATTAAAGCATTCAGACATTACGTAGTTAAGTAAGGACACTGATGCTTTAAATGAAAGAAAAGTTTTTAAAAACTAGTTTCCCCTCCCAACCTTGGGGGTAAACTATGGGACAGAACTTAAAATGGTACGTGCAAACACCCCCAGTCCGGTAATAGGTTTGTTATAAAACCGGTGGACCGTTATTTCATTCGTCCATCCTGCAGCCACTAGGATGTTGTCAAGAGGCACGTCCATTGCTCTTGCTGCCGACGTAGATGCAGCCCTGGTGGAGTGAGATTTAACCATATGAACGTTCACTCTGTTACCTCCATTACCCCCTTTGACCATCTGGAAATGGTTTGTGTTGACACCTTCTGGTCTGTTCTGAGCCTCTGGTTCTCCGTAACTCTCAGATAGTGGTGTTAGTATGTTACCACACACACAAACGTAGGTCCTCTGGATATGCCAAGAACTGGATCTCCATCCCTGGCATTCCTGGCCTGCTATGTTTATATCAGGTTCCTGATTACGAATGTTATGTTGTTCATATTGGTGGTCATGTGGTCCAACCGTAGTTTTTGCAGTGCCTGGACTCTTTGTCAGCATACCACCTTCAGGGTTAGTTATAGGCGGTCCCCACTGTCAAAGTAGGGTTAGTACCACGCTCACATCCCATGTCCGTGAACCTTGGTCTTAGAGGTATTAGATTGTAAATTCTCTACATGAATTTTGTTGTAAAGGGGTGCGTTCCTATTGACCTGTGCCCTGCTAGCAGCATCAGATAGGAGGAAAGTGCGCCTCTGGCACTATTGATTGCACTATAACTTTGTTTATAGTTATAGTACAGAGTCGATAGGAAACTCCAAGACATCTGTTACCCGAACTGTGTTGTATTTGTTCGGACAGTCCTATGCCTTGAAATGGCCTCCTCAGAATCTGCAGACCAACAAGTTAATACGTTCGTGTAGTGGATGATTACTCCCTGTAACTGGGTTCACTAGGAGGTCCCTGCTCTTGGGTACAGCCATAACTGGCTGGACTATAGTTCCCAAAATTTTTGGGGACCAGGCTTGAGTAGGCCAATCTGGCACTACCAATATGCCTGTGGCTTAGTCTTGCTTGATTTTGGTCAAGCATTGGTTTGTGAGACAATTTTGCGGAAAGCATGCATAAACAATCCTCCCCAATTGAGGGAGAAAGCATCCACTGCCTTTGTTCCTGGATCCTGCTTGCAGGACACATATCTGGGTAACTGATGGTTTAGTCTAGATGCAAATAGATCAAATCTGGTATGCCAAATCGTGTAGTTATTTCGTTAAATACTGCCTGATTCAACATCCATTCTGTGTTGTTATTAAACATCCGTGATCCAGCATCTGTCAACGTGTTATATCTACCTCGTAGATTTCCCAAATATTCCTCTTGATACACCAGTGCCAAATGAGGTTCGACAATCTATCGTAAGATACAGATTTTATACCACCCTTGTTAGTGGATATGTGCCACCGCAGTGGTGTTATCAATCTGAATTTGAACAAGCACCGGTTGCATATTGCTACAGAACCCCTTGAGTCCAAATTGTGCCCCCAACAATTCTGGGTAATTGATTCCATGTGTTGGGGAATTACAGACTCCTGCTCATTCCATCTGCCCCCACAGCTCTAGACTGTGTTAGTGGCTCCCCATCCTTAGCCGCTAGCATAGGTCTGAAGAACCCTTGATGGCTTTCAAGCAAATTTACTTTGAGCTTTCTCTCGTTCGTTATCCACCGTAGTTATTCAACAAAGGCCTCTGCTGGCAATCCATAGTTTTGCCAATTTTGCCTGCATGGAATCTGAGTGTTTGTTCCTTTGCTCGCTGTAATTCTGGTAATGCAAAGGCCGTACGTACTGCTGGAAATGCAGCTACTATTTGCCAATTACACTCGCTGTTTACCTGATAGATGGCTAGTATTTGACTATCAGGTCATAGCAGGCTTGATTAATATAGTCGTTTGCCCCTAGGCAAAGTCACCAACATATTTACTGTTTTTGATAGTAAATTCTAGGTAATCAATTACCCTTGTAGGTGTCAATTTTGATTTAACTGGATGGATGAGGTAACCAATTCTATCAAACAGGGTTTTGGTTTGCTTTGACTGATGCTTCTGCCAATTCTTGGTGCCTCCAAAATGAAATTGTCCAAATATGCCATTACTATGTGGTTCTGAGACCTTTGTGGACCCAGAATTGGTTTCCGTAGTTTTGTCAATAGTCTAGGAGCTGATGTCAACCCATTTGGCAGATCCATACTATCCAGTTAAACTTCAAATATCTCCTGTTCTTAGTGAATAGACACCGAATAGTATGCATCTTTGAGGTCGATGCATGCAATGTGACCATTTTATAGGAAGCTCCTATAAAACAGTAGTTAGACCGTAACAAAATTACTGTTTCTAAAAGTCTATACTGCACAAATGAGTTAAACCTGGATGAAGTGACATCCTCCATCTGTCACATGTCCTGAATCGCAATCCTGCCCAAAATTACTGGGCCTGCCTCGAAGACAATTCCAGTCCGAGTTCCAAGTCTGCTTGGAACCTGTGTATGTTGTGCAGTAAAATTATCACGTTATTATCTGGGGGTTTTTTTGGGTTTTTTTTAAACCAGTTCTGAAATTTCATGTTATTGTCATTTTGAACAAGAACACAAGAGTAAATTACCAACATGTAACTGCTCCACAATCCCTTGTTTCAGTAAACCCAGACCCACCTACCTCCATGGCTACCGGTGGTCTTGTGGTAAGCCCAAAGGCCCCTGATGCGAATTCCTTTTCTCTCCTGATTGGGAGTAGGACTGGTAAGGAGTGTGGATTCCATGTTTCTCCCGACCTCTGCTTGGGTCTGGTCTGAAAACCTCATCATACTGAGCCTGCCTTGTAGGACAATTCTGGCCATTATTTTGAGTCTGCCTTGAAAGACGACTCTGATCGTATTTCCGTGCCCAGCTTTCAAGCTACCACCGGATTCAGTGAACCGCCTATGCGGATATTCTGCCAACTGCTGGCTCTTGAGGCCATATGCATGCTTCAGTATGTTCATACTTTAAATTCGAGATCAGTTACCTACTGATCATTCACACTCCCCTCCACTGAGAGTGAGGTTCGTAGGCAGCCCTGAAAACAGGTGCTGCCGCAGGCCCCTGAGGATACCTGTGCTGACATGGCCCTTGCAGTGGACCTAAATGAGATTCTAGCTTTGGTCAGACTGAAATGAACCATGAATGCTCCTCTCCTCAGAGCAGGAGACATTTGTGCAGCCCTGAAAACAGGTGCTGCTGCCTGCGGGTTCTCCATAATACCCGGGCTGTCAAGAGCTAGATTCCATCCAGGGAATCACCTAGTGGAACCTGGATGATTGCAGAAGCACTTATTTTCTGTTTGTTTGTATGGAAGCTTATTATTCCTTTTATGTAAAGCATTTTGGTGTTGACTTAAACAGTGCAATATAAGTAAAACTTACTTACTTACTTCCTTTCTTCTGCTTGTCCCTGGGAAGGTCCCCCCCCCCTCTTCTTTGTACTCTGATTCAGAGTGGTTTCTTCCACATGTAGTTCCCCCTCCAATGGGGAAGACATTGGGCTGCCCCATGTGCGAGGCTCCCGGCACCGGCACTGCTGTAGGCCGTGCTGATACTGCTCCCTCCTTTGGAGCAGATCATTGTTGGAGCAACTTCTCCATAAGTTGCTCCATATGGGAGAAGTCGTCCTCAGACGCTCTCCGTTGAGGGAGGGTATCCCTCTTCCCCGGACTCATCTGAGTCAACGGGTTAGTTTAGACTTGCGGGTGGCATTACGCCCCGCAGTACAACCATGGAGCTCCTGCTCCCGCGCAAAGTCTCCTGCCGATTCTGCTGTCGGCGCTAATGTCGGGAACAAGACCGTCACCCGCTATTTGGAAAGCTGCGGTCTTCGGCAGCCGACATCCCCGCGGGCCATCTCCTCAACATCTGGGCTCTGAAAAAAACTTCAAGCCCGAAAGAACGCAGGTAAGTGATTTAACTTTCCTTACTTGCTCATCCCGACGGCCTGGGAGGACTCAGTGCCTGCCAGTCCGTCGTGCGTGTTGCGTTCAGACATAATGACGCGCACGCAGACGGACGGCCCTTCTTCACGTAGTCACTCACGTGACTCCGAAGTAAAATGTCTTTTAGCAGCTCGCTGCATTGTAGAAATTACACAAATTAATCCGAGCCTGATGTAACAATTGAAGGGTACAGATGCCTGCAGCACTTGCTCATTGTCTCAATAAATATGTGCACCTCAAGAAGACAGCTAATTTAGTGGATAGATTATGGGGCTTTTTGGGGGGGGGGGGGGGCGATGTACCCTATAATGGAATGAGTAACCACGGTGATGATTTATGGTTCTGACCCTGGCCCAAGAGGAGGTTCAACAGCAATAAGAATAATGGCAAGGGGTCACAAAATGACATGTTCAGTCCGATTATACTCGGTATAAATGTAAATTGTCCCTAGTGTGTGTAGGGTAGTGGTAGTGTGCGGGGATTGCTGGTCACTGGTTTCCGCGCTGTATCTCTAAATTGATCGTGAGTACCACGCTACAGTGAAAAGCACTGTTTGCCACGTAACCAGTCAAATCATACTGTACGTAAGTATAATAAACCGTGCACAAGCACAATAATTAGTGCAAAGAGTGCAGAATATAGCATTACAGTGTTATAGCGTCACATAGAGAACTGCAGGTTAAAAGAACAGCAAGCTCCACAATGAGCTAGGTTGGAAGATCGGGACTACACCAAGCATTTGCGTTGATAACATTAGGGAAATTAGTCACGAAAAGCTGGAGTAACTCAGCGAGACAGGCAGCATCTCTGGTGAGAAGGAATGGGTGACGTTTCTGGTTGAGACCATTCTTCTGACTAGTCAGGGAAAAGGGAAACGAGAGATTTAGATGACGATATAGAGAGACAAAGAACAATGAATGAAAGATATGCAAAAAAGTAACAATAATAAAGGAAACAGGCCATTGTTAGCTGTTTGTTGGGTAACGGTTAGAGTTAGGAGCAGAACTGTTCCAGAATCTGGTGATACATGCTTGCAGGCTTCTCCTGTATCTTCTGCCTGACAGGAGCGGCAAGAAGAGGGAATGACTGGTATAAATGGTCCTTGATGATGTTGGCTGTAAGTTGGATCAATGGGGAAGTGATGGACTGGGTGACGTTCACAACTTTCTGCAATTTCTTGAGGTCCAGGACAAGTTGTTCCCAAACCAAGTTGGATCATATCATACATAAGTACATACATATATCAACGTAGTACAAAAGAGAACAAAATAAATGTCTATAAAAGTGTGTAGTGTTGCAGCAACAGAGGTGCAGATAAAAACAAGTGCAAGGGCCACAATTCGGTAGGTTGGGAGATGAAGAATTAATCTTACCACTTTGAGAGGACCATTCATTAGTCTAATAACAGATGAGCGGGATAACATGGAACTAGTGTGAACCGGTGATCGATGGTTGGCATGGACTTGGTGGGCTGAAGGGCCTGTTTCCATGCTTTGGAATTTATATTGAATCTGGATGGAGCAGCAGAAGCTGCCCCCCCTTGTGGTCTGTCCAGGTAATTGCTGGAGAAACGAGGAACTGCATATGCTCTTTTACAAACAAAGACACAAAGTGCTGGAGTAATTCAGCGGGTCGGACAGCATCTCTAGAGAACACGAATAAGTGACGTTTCAGGTAGGGACCCGAAGAAGTCTGCAGAAGGTTCCTGACCCAAAGCGTCACCTATCCATGTTCTCCACAGATGTTGCCTGACCTGCTGAGTTACTCCAGCACTCTGTGAAACGTCACCTATCCATGTTCTCCACAGATGCTGCCTGACCCACTGAGTTACTCCAGCACTCTGTGAAACGTCACCTATCCATGTTCTCCACAGATGCTGCCTGACCCGCTCAGTTACTCCAGCACTCTGTGTCTTTTTTTCTTGTAATTGATGCTTCCAAGCCAGAAGTGACTTTTGCTCCCGTTGTACATTAACGTTATAGGGCAGCATCACCCAGCACATCAAACTAAGTCTGGCCTCTCCTCTGGATGACTTATTGGAACAAATGAGCACAGCTATTAAAAGTGTGCCTTGAACCTGAAGGAAATGGAGAGAGTGGAAGCTGAGAGATAGAGTGCTTCTCCAAAGCTTGGCTGGGGTACAACCGTAAAGACAGCACGGCTTCACTTGTGAGCACAGGGATCTCACACAGCTGCAGAAGTAGCTTTGCTATTGCCATTTGTTGACTTTAATGAAAGTCCTACTCATTCAGACAACCGGAAGTAGTTGAGACAGATACAATAACAATGTTGAAAAGACATTTGTACATGGATTTGGAAAGTTTAAGAGGGACATGTTCAAGAAAGAACTGCAGATGCTGGAAAATCGAAGGTAGACAAAAATGCTGGAGAAACTCAGTGGGTGCGGCCCGATACGGCCCGAAACGTTGCCTATTTCCTTCGCTCCATAGATACTGCTGCACCCGCTGAGTTTCTCCAGCATTTTTGTCTACAATAGACAATAGACAATAAGGTGACAATAAGGTCTACAATAGACAATAAGACAACCTAAGGTTAAGAGGGACATGAGTGAAACAGCGGCCACATGGTCAACAAAATAGAGAGAGTACAGAGGAGATTTACAAGAATGTTGCCTGGGTTTCAGCAACTAAGTTACAGAGAAAGGTTGAACAAGTTAGGGCTTTATTCTTTGGAGCGCAGAAGGTTAAGGGGGGACTTGATAGAGGTTTTTAAAATGATGAGAGGGATAGACAGAGTTGACGTGGAAAAGCTTTTTCCACTGAGAGTAGGGAAGATTCAAACAAGGGGACATGACTTGAGAATTAAGGGACTGAAGTTTAGGGGTAACATGAGGGGGAACTTCTTTACTCAGAGAGTGGTAGCTGTGTGGAATGAGCTTCCAGTGAAGGTGGTGGAGGCAGGTTCGTTTTTATCATTTAAAAATAAATTGGATAGTTATATGGATGGGAAAGGAATGGAGGGTTATGGTCTGAGCGCAGGTATATGGGACTAGGGGAGATTATGTGTTCGGCACGGACTAGAGGGGTCGAGATGGCCTGTTTCCGTGCTGTAATTGTTATATGGTTATATGGTTATATGGGACCATCTTACATTGGGCCTCTTGGTCAGCGTGGCCGAGTCGGGCTGAAGGGCCTGTTCCAATGCTTTACGACTAAATTATAAACGGACATGAAGTGCAGGAGTAGAGTGTTTAATTTGTTCATGATATATGTATTTTTATTTCTATTTATTTTTTACTGCACACTGAATGGACACTGGTTGAGCAACGTGTTTTTGTTTCCTCTGGGTATGTGAGTACTCAGGAAAATGACAATAAAGATATACTTGACTATACTTGAACTATGAACTATCTGTCCTTTTATGAACTGTCTATAGTTGCACTCAGCTTTATACATAAAAGGACACTGGGTGCTGGATAGCTCAGCAGGTCAGGCAGCATCTCTGGAGAAAATTTATAAGTGACGTTTGTGGTCATGACAATCCAGGGGGGGGGGGCGGTTATGGACAGTGATTTTGAAGAGTAACTTTACGAATATAATTGAATATAATTGATTTACTAATCGTAAATTACTGATAGTTAATTGAAGGAAATCAGAGAATGCTTGAGGGAGATTTAAACATTTCTAACCAATCTGAAGATGATTACTTTTATGTAGAGCATAGTGGCACAGCTGGTGCTGTGTTACTGCCTCACAGCGCTAGAGGCCGGGGTTCGATCCTGACCTTGGGGGCTGTCTGTGTGGAGTTTGCACGTTCTGACTGGGTTTCCTCCTGGTATTCCGGTTCCCTCCTGCACCCCAGAGGCGTGCGGGTTGTGGGGTTATGGAGTGTGTGCTAATGTGTATGAGAAGGTGTGCTAATGCAGAAATAGTGTGGACGAGTGATCGATGGTCCACGTGTGCGGCCTGCACTGGCTGTTTCCGTGCTGTATCACTGAAGGTAACAGTATAAATCCACCAGAGGAATAGATCGGGTAGATGCACAGAGTCTCTTACCCAGAGTAGAGGAATCGAGGACCAGAGGACATAGGTTCAAGGTGAAGGGGAAAAGATTGAATACAAATCTGAGGGGTTTTAACACAGAGGGTGGTGGGTGTATGGAACAAGCTGCCAGAGGAGGTAGTTGAGGCTGGGACTATCCCAACGTTTAAGAAACAGTTAGACAGGTACATGGATAGGACAGGTTTGGAGAGATGTGGACCAAGCGCGGGCAGGTGGGACTAGTGTAGCTGGGACATTGTTGGCCGGTGCAGGCAAGTTGGGCTGAAGGGCCTGTTTCCCGGCGCGCTGTATTTGTAAAGGTAACGACTGTTTTCTTCTGCATCAATAGGATTCGTCTGTCACAACCCAATAGTACGACAAGGCAGACAGAGCAAGACTGGTGGCGATCTCGCTGCTCGACCTCAAACTCACAAACCGGTAAAGTATCACCTCTCAAAACATACCATTCCTGCTTGGTGGAAACAGTCAGATGCAGCCCGCCTCAACCTACCCGATCTCCCGCTTGCCAGACACTTTAATTCTCCTTCCCATTCCCACACTGACCTTTCTGTCCTCGGTCTCCTCCATTGTCAGAGTGAGGCTAAACCCAAATTGGAGGAACAGCATCTCATCTTTTGCTTGGGCATCTTATAGTCCAGTGGTTGGAATATTGATTTATCTCACTTCATCTCTCATTTACACAGAGAGTGGTGAATCTGTGGCACAGAAGTTAGTTGAGGCCAGTTCATTGGCTATATTTAAGAGGGAGTTGGATGTGGCCCTTGTGGGATCAGGGGGTATGGAGAGAAGGCAGGGATGGGATACTGTTGGATGATCAGCCATGATCATATCGAATGGCGGTGCAGGCTCGAAGGGCCGAATGGTCTACTCCTGCACCTATTTTCTATGTTTCTATGTTTCAGGTAGCCCTGGCATTCCCTCTCTCTCTCTCTCTATCCCTCCCCCACCCAAATCACACCAGCTTCTCGTTTTCACCCAACAAACATCTAACAATGGCCTGTTTCCTTTATCATCGCCACTTTTTTGCATATCTTTCATTCATTGTTCTTTATCGCTCTACATCATCGTCTCTATCTCTTGTTTCCCTTTCCCCAACTAGTCTGAAGAAGGGTCTCGACCCGAAACGTCACCTATTCCATTCGTAAACGTCAACCAAACCTATCCATGTTCTCCAGAGATGCTGCCTGACCCGCTGAGTTACTCCAGCTTTTTGTGTTTATCTTTGCAATTTCAAGTACTATGCTTGACTGAGAAAGTACCACCTGCCTCTGGCCCAGGTCTCTCCCTCTCGAGGGTTTCAGTTGTGTGGAGGAGGGAGCCACACGAGAATCTTGAGTAAAAGCACAGAGTGCTGGAGTAACTCAGCGGGTCAGGCAGCATCTGTGGAGAACATGGATAGGTGACGTTTCACATAGTGCTGGAGTAACTCAGCGGGTCAGGCAGCATCTCTGGAGAACATGGATAGGCGACGATTCAGGTTGGGATCCTTCTTCGGACTGGTTGTAGTCAGAGAGAGTAAGTGGGTATCGGACCAGAGATGCTGCCTGACCCGCTGAGTTACTCCAGCACTCCAGATACTGTTTAGATGGACAATAAAGCACAGGACATGAACGATTTATCACCTATGACCACTTCTTAGATTAATAATAATAATAATACATTTTATTTATGGGCGCTTTTCCGGACTCTCAAGGACACCTTACAGATTAAAACAAGCAAATTACAAACATGTAAACAAAATGAAACAAAACTAGAAGGAGGGACCGCAACAATACACAATGCGAAGAGAGAGCAGCGGCAGCTAGTCAAGCCAGCGTTCACTCTCTCTCTACTTATTCCTTGTATTTAGTTACTGCCAATTCTTAATTGCTTTCTCAAAGGTGATAGAGTCGTATAGCAGGAAAAGAGGCTCTTCAGCCCAACTCATCCGTTCTGACCAAGATGCCGCTTCTAAGCTGGTCCCATTTCCCCTCGTTTGACCCATATCTCTCTAACATTCTTGTCCATGAACCTGTCTAAAAGTCTTTTAGATGTTGTTATTATACCTGCCTCAGCTACTTCCTCCAGCAGCTTGTTCCATCCACCTCGCTCTGTGTAGAAAGTAGTTTCCCCTTGGTTCCTATTAAATCTTTCCCTCACCTTAAACCTCTGCTTCTTGATTCCCTGACCCTGGGTAAAAGACTGTATTTATTCTATCTATTCCCCTCATGATCTTATACACCTCTATAAGATCGCCACTCATTCTCCTGTGCTCCAAGGAATAAAGTCCTACCCTGCCCAACCTCTCCCTGTAGCTCAGCCCCTCGGGTCCTGGCAACATACTTCTAAATCTCTGCACTTTCCAGCCTAATGGCATCCTTTCAATAAAAGGGTGACCAAAATTGAACACAATACTCAAAATGCAGCCTCACCAATGTCTTGTACAACTGCTGCAAAATATCTTGTATTCTGCTAAATGCAGAATAGTGCCAAGAGCGATCTTCACCACCCTGTCTACCTGCGGCCTTTCTGTCCTGGGCCTCCTCCATGGCCAGAGTGAGTCCCCCCGCAAATTGGAGGAGCAGCACCTCATATTCCGCTTGGGTAGTTTACACCCCAACGGTATGAACATTGACTTCTCCAATTTCAGGTAGTCCTTGCTTTCTCCCTCCTTCCCCTCCCCTTCCCAGCTCTTCCACAGCCCGCTGTCTCCGCCTCTTCCTTTCTTCTTTCCCCGCCCACCACCTCCACATCAGTCTGCAGAAGGGACGAGACCCAAAACGTCACCTATTTCCTTCGCTCCATAGATGCTGCCTCACCCGCTGAGTTTCTCCAGCATTTTTGTCTACCTTCCTGTCTACCTGCGGTGTCACATTCAGCGAACGACGTACCTGTACTCCTACATCCCTTTTGCTCGACAACACTCCCCAGGATGAGGGTTTACAAAAACAAGACACAGAGTGCTGGAGTATCATTGAAACATATAAGATTGTTAAGGGCTTGGACACACTAGAGGCAGGAAACATGTTCCCGATGTTGGGGAGTCCAGAACCAGGGGCCACAGTTTAAGAATAAGGAGTAAGCCATTTATAACGGAGATGGGGAAACAATTTTTCTCACAGAGAGTGGTGAGTCTGCGGAATTCTCTGCCTCAGAGGGCGGTGGAGGCCGGTTCTCTGGATGCTTTCACGAGAGAGCTAGATAGGGCTCTTAAAAATAGCGGAGTCAGGGGGTATGGGGAGAAGGCAGGAACGGGGTACTGATTGTGGATGATCAGCCATGATCACATTGAATGGCGGTGCTGGCTTGAAGGGCCGAATGGCCTACTCCTGCACCTATTGTCTATTGTCTATAACAGCGGGTCAGGCAGTATCTGTGGAGAACATGAACCCGCTGAGTTACTCCTGCACTTTGTGTCTTTTTCCCCCCAAGGTCAATGGTGCAGGATTGTCCCTTTGTTTATTCTTATCCTGCTTTGACGTAGTGTTTGGTAGATTTGATTGCCTTGCTAAGCCCCTTCAGAGGGCATTTAGGAGTCAACTTCTCCAGCCCCCAAATGCCTGAAGTGTTTGCTGGATGAGATGAACGTGCAGATCACTTAAACCCCTAGTCCATCTGAACCTGATCCCACTTCAAAGAGCCAGCTTGCTGCCATTTCCAGCTGATTGTTCCAACATGTTCCAAGGTTGGAACAGTTTGCAAAATGACACGGGGAATCATTTGAGATCATACTTCCCTGCTGCTTGGGAAAATGTGTGAAGTTGGCCCAATGAATGGTGGTGATATATCCCAGCGCAGCCTGGGTCAGCAGAATGTTGTGGTCTCTGTGTGTTGAATGTGTCTGGCAGCCTGCCCACTCGTGCTCCTGCCTTTCACTCTCTGCCCCGCGGAGCAGAAACGGCTGTTAGACCAGCGAGTGATGAGGGAGAGCAGGTGCACTTCCACTCGTGGGTGTGTAACAATCCTACTCCTTTGTCTCCTTGTCTCTGAGCTGCAGTCTCAGTTTACCATGCACTTGCCCGCAGCAGTGGCGACTTCTTGCATCCTGGCCTGTTTGTTGCCATTAATATATAATCTTACTTTTAAAGGTAGACAAAAATGCTGGAGAAACTCAGCAGGTGAGGCGGCATCTATGGGGGCGGAGGAATAGGTGGCGTTTCGGGTCTCGACCCGAAACTTCGCCAATTCGAGACCCTTCTTCCGATGAACGAAGAAGTCAGTCTTCAGAGTCTAAAGAAGAAGGGTCTCGACCCGGAACGTCACCTATCCCTTCGCTCCATAGATGCTGCCTCACCCGCTGAGTTCCTCCAGCATTTTTGTCTACCTTCGATTTTCCCAGCATCTGCAGTTCTTCCTAATCTCACTTTTAGTTCAGTTTAGTGTAGAGATACAGCCCTTTGTAAATTGTCCCTCGTGTGGAGGGAGTGGATGAGGAAGTGGGACAACATATAAACAGTGTGACTGGGTGATGGATGGTCGGCGTGGACTCGGCGGGCCACGTTGGGTCCTTCAATGAATGAATCCAATGCCACCGCTAAATAGCCAGTGTCATGATGTGTCAGTGGGTGGGATCTCGGCCAGTCAGGGAAGTTTGCCCAAACAGTCTCCATCCAGGGGCTTTGACACAAAGGTACACATCCATGTTAAACCAAAGTGTGTTCAAAAGTGTAAAGGGCCTGTCCCACTTGCCGATTTTTTTCGGCAACTGCCGGCGTCATATCAGTGTCGCCAAAAGATTTTGAACATTTCAAAATCCAGCGGCGACAAAAAAAATGTTGCAACACTCGAAAAATCACCGCGGGTCAATACGTCATCAATTTTTCGGTGACCTGATACGTCAGTCAATGATGTCGGCAGTCGTCGAAAAAATTGCCAAGTGGGACAGGCCCTTTAAGTATAAAGATATGTGGGGCGTAACTTTCTACACAGAGAGTGGTCAGTGCTTGGTTGGTGGTGGAGGCAGATACGATAGTGGTGTTCAAGAGACGTTTAGATAGGGACATGGAATGGAGGGATATGGATCACGTGCAGGCAGAGGAGATTTGTTCAACTTTCAATACACATTGGATATAGACATTGCTGTTCTATGTAAAATTATTTAATCTTGATAATAAGGTGAGCAAAAATAGGATTATCAATTTTGGAAGGAATGGAAATGAAACAAATGCTGGAAATACTCAGCAGGTCAGGCAATGTCTGTGGAGAGAGAAACTGAGACAAATGTTTCAGGTCAATGACCTTTCATCAGCAAATCACGATATATTAAATGTTTGTGTGAGTCATAGAGTCTTACAGCGTGGAAACAGGCCCTTCGGCCCTAACCTACTCACTCTGCTCATCATGCCCCGTCTACACTAGTCCCATCTACCTGCATTTGGTCCATATCCCTCTAAATCTGTCCTATCCATGTACCTGTCTGAATGTTATTTAAAACATTGTGATAATACCTGCCTCAACTACTTCCTCTGGCAGCTCGTTCCACACACCTACCACCATTTGCATGAAAAAGTTACCCCTCAGATTCTTATATAATCTTTCCCCCCTCACCTTAAACCTATGTCCTCGGATTGTCGATTCCCCTACTCTGGGCAAGAGACTTTGTGCATCTACCTGAAGATAGACACAAAAAGCTGGAGTAACTCAGCAGGACAGGCAGCATCTCTGGAGAGAAGGAATGGGTGACGTTTCCGGTCGAGAACTTTCTTCTCAACCTGAGATGCTGCCTGCCCCGTTGAGTTACTCCAGCCTTTTGTGTCTATCTGCGGTTTCAACCAGTATCTGCAGTTCCTTCCTACACTGTGCATCTACTCGATCTGCTCCTCTCATGATTTTGTACATGTTTTTGAAATTCTTACAGCGGCAGCAGTGGCCTGTATCCACAAACAATGGCGAGGTTAAAAGAAGTTCTTCCTCTGGCAAGGAGCGAGCACGCGATGGGCAGGGACTGAGCACGCTGAGACTGACAATGGAGGAGGTGAGTGGCTGCAGCAGATGCCAGCAGCTGGGCATGGTCTCCACGGCTGTGTGTGTCATACCCTCATAAGGAATAGGAGTAGAATTAGGCCGTTCGGCCCATCACGTCTACTCCGCCATTCGATCATGGCTGATCTATCTCTCCCTCCTAACCCCATTCACCTGCCTTCTCCCCATAACCCCTGACACCCATACTAATCAAGAATCTATCTATCTCAGCCTTAAAAATATCCACTGACTTGGCCTCCACAGCCTTCTGTGGCAAAAAAATCCACAGATTCACCACCCTCTGACTAAAGACATTTCTCCCCATCTCCTTCCTAATAGAACGTCCTTTAATTCTGAGGCTATGACCTCTAGTCCTGGACTCTGCCACTAGTGGAAACATCCTCTCCACATCCACTCTATCCAAGTCTTTCACTATTCTGGGTGTTTCAATGAGGTCTCCCCTCATCCTTCTAAACTCCAGCGAGTACAGGCCTGTTGCCGACAAACATTCATCGTAGGTTGACCTCTTTCCTGGGATCATTCTTGTAAACCTCCTCTGGACCCTCTCCAGAGCCGGCACATCCTTCCTCAGATGTGGTAGCTGTGTGGAATGAGCTTCCAGTGAAGGTGGTGGAGGCAGGTTCGTTTTTATCATTTAAAAATAAATTGGATAGTTATATGGATGGTAAAGGAATGGAGGGTTATGGTCTGATGGTAGGTATATGGGACTAGGGGAGATTATGTGTTCGGCACGGACTAGAGGGGTCGAGATGGCCTGTTTCCGTGCTGTAATTGTTATATGGTTATATGGTTATATGGTGATCCTAGCACTGGGCCCGTGCATGCAAATGCCAAGAGATGTTTGATGTCAAGTGAAGCTTTGCTCGAGTATACAGTGAAGCTTCAGGCTATCTGGGGGACCATGCTCAGCAGAGATGCCATCATTCAGGAACTCAACCAAGTCCATGGTGAATGTGAAGGCGATTCCAGGAGATCCCTGTACATGTTGGGAAGACCAGGAGTTCTAGCAGCCTTGTCCCCTCCACCCTCAGCCCCAACCACTAACACCAGACCCTGCGGCTGCTTGCTGCTGCTTATCAAGTCTAGCTGGTGTACGTTTACACAGAAATAGGCCACAAATATGTCCAACAACATCTTAGTGATGGGACAGTTCTATCTGTTTATAATATAAAGTTTAAGAATACGGGGTAGGCCATTTAGGACTGAGATGAGGAAAAAACTTTTTTACCCAAAGAGTTGTGAATCTGTGGAATTCTCAGCCACAGAAGGCAGTGGAGGCCAAGTCACTGGATGTTTTCTAGAGAGAGTTAGATTTAGCTCTTAGGGCTAAAAGAATCAAGGGATATGGGGAGAAAGCAGGAACGGGGTACTGATGTTAGATGATCAGCCATGATCATATTGAATGGCGGTGCTGGCTCGAGGGGCTGAATGGCCTCCTCCTGGATGTATTTGTCTATGTTTCTGTTCCAGAGGTTAGAATGTTTTGAGGGATGTTGGGGGAAGGGAGGTGAAAATGATCCAAGGATTAACATGCTTTTGCCTTTTCACATTGTATTCCTCCAAGTTCCAACATCATGCCATTCCTGTCAACTGTCCCGCCATAACCCAGCAAAAACTCATCTAACTCTCATTTATACCTCTTGCCTCTCAACTCTTGAGGCACAAACCTTTTCCCTGGATCAGGATGGTTAATTTCCAAGTACTTCTTAAAGATTTAGGTAAAGCTATCACAGTTCCTCGCATCTTGAGTCTGAAGAAGGTTTTCGACCCATAACATCACCCATCCTTTTTCTCCAGAGATGCTGGCTGACCCTCTGAGTTACTCCTGCACTGTGTCTACCACAGTGTCTTGTTTAGAGGAATGTTTTGGATGAGAACACACAGGGCAAAATTAGCAAGTTTGCTGATGATACAAAAGTGGGTGGTTTAGCAGATAGTGAAGATGGTTGTGAACGATTGCAGCAGGATCTGGATGGATTGGGCAGGTGGGCTGAGGAATGGTTGATGGAGTTTAATACAGAGAAGTGTGAGATGTTGCATTTTGGGACGTCGAACAAGGGCAGGACCTACACAGTGAATGGTAGTTCTCTGGGGAGTGTTGGAGAGCAGAGGGATCTAGGAGTACAGGTGCATGTTTCCTTGAAGGTCGATAAGGTGGTCAAAAAGGCTTTTGGCACTTTGACCTTCATCAGTCAGAGTATTGAGTATAAATGTTGGGAGGTCATGTTGCAGTTGTATAAGACGTTGGTGAGACCGCATTTAGAGTATTGTGTTCAGTTCTGGGCACCATGTTATAGGAAAGATATTGTCAAGCTTGAAAGGTTCAGAAAAGGTTTACGAGGATGTTGCCTGGACTAGAGGGTGTGAGCTACAGGGAGAGGTTGAGTAGGCTGTGTCTCTATTCCATGGAGCGTAGGAGGATGAGGGGAGATCTTATAGAGGTATACAAAATCATGAGAAGAATAGATCGGGTCGATGCACAGAGACTCTTGCCCAGAGTAGGGGAATCGAGGACCAGAGGACATAGGTTCAAGGTGAAGGGGAAAATATTTAATTGGACCGGTACATGGATTGGAAAGGTTTGGAGGGTTATGGACCAAGCGCAGGCAAGTGGGACTAGTGTAGCTGGGACATTGTTTGCTGGTGTGGGCAAGTTGGGCCAAAGGGCCAGTTTCCACTCTGTATCACTCTATGACTCTACAGCATGGAAACAGGCCCTTCGGCCCTACGAGTCCACGTCGAACATAAATCACCCGCTCACACTAATTCTATGTGAACTCATCCACTCCCTGCACACTAGGGGCAATTTACAGAGGGTCAATTAGCCTACAAACCCGCACATCTTTGGGATGTGAGAGTAAATTGGAGCACCCAGAGGAAACCCACGCGGTCACAGGGAGAACATGCAAACTCCACATAGGCAGCACCTGAGATCAGGATGGAACCAGAGTCTGTGGCGCTGTGAAGCAGCAGCTCTATCAGCTGTGCCACTGTGCTGCCCAGAGTAACGTCTGGTGAAGGTGTGGGGAAGAGCGATGATAGTTGAGTCAGAGGCACACAAAGCAGGAAAGGGCCCTATGGCTCACCAGGCCCTCACTCATCTTCAGATGACCGTCTATAAATATCCACCTATTAGCACGATGCCACGGTCCATGTACAACCTCTGCCCAATCTCTATTGGCTGGCACGGTGGCGCAGCGGTAGAGTTGCTGCCTCACAGCGCCAGAGACCCGGGTTCCATCCTGACTATCGGTGCTGTCTGTACGGAGTTTCTACATTCTCCTCGTTACCGCGTGGGTTTTCTCCGGGTGCTCCGGTTTCATCCCACACTCCAAAGGTTTGTAGGCTAATTGGCTTTAGCGTAATTGTACATTTTCCATCAGTCAGTCAGTCCATTTTATTTGTATAGCACATTTAAAAACAACTCACGTTGGCCAAAGTGCTGTACATCAGTGCAGGTACTAATGCGCTACATACAATGGCACACAGTCCTAACAATACAGACATAAACTGTTTACAGCGCCCTCTCAGAGAGCCTCAAAATAGGTTTTGAGCCTCGACTTAAAGGAGTCGATGGAGGGGGCAGTTCTGATGAGGAGAGGGATGCTGTTCCACAGTCTAGGTACTGCAACCGCAAAACGCAGTCACCCCTGAGCTTAAACCTAGACCGCTGGATAGTCAGTAGCCCCAAGTCAGCCGATCTGAGGGACCTGGAGGTAGAGTGGTGGGTTAGAAATTTTTTGATATAGGGGGGGCATGCCCGTTAAGGGCTTTGTATACGAATAAGAGTGTGTATAGGATAATGTGTCTTGCTTGCGGGGATTGCTGGTCGGTGTGGACTCGGTGGGACGAAGGGCCTGTTTCCATATTGTATCTCTAAGCTAAACAGAAAACTAAACTAAACTTTTAAGAAAGAACTGCAGATGCTGAAACAATCAAAGGTAGACAAAAAATGCTGGAGAAACTCAGCAGGTGAGGCAGCATCTATGGAGAGAAGGAATAGGCGAAGTTTCAGGTCGAGACCCTTCTTCAGACTGACAAACCCCCCATCTCCGACATCAGTCTGAAGAAGGGTCTCGACCCGAAACTTCGCCTATTCCTTCTCTCCGTAGATGCTGCCTCACCCGCTGAGTTCCTCCAGCATTTTTTCTTTAACTAAACTAAACGATTGCTTGTGTCCCTCATTTTATCCACAGATAAAGGTTTTACGTCATGCCATGGAAGAGAATGAGAGAAAAGGAGGATTCATACGCATCTTTCCAATGGCTGACAGCTGGGAGTTTTATGGGTGAGGCCAGCACTGAAATGAAATGCTTTGTGAAAAGCAAATGTGTAAAGTGAAAAGCTTTGCTTTGATCTGTGTATATGCATGTAGTGCCAGGGCTGTGCCAGTGTAGTATGCCCAGGGCAAGCATTAGCAGGCTGCAGCTCAGTCCCATCACAGGGTCTTGATGTGTCCACGAACTAGCTCATTCACCAAGATGGACAGATGTGTTGGCTTGGGTTTGTATCCTGGTTGTGACCACACATCTTAATGCCCTGCCCTTGCGGGAAGGATGGGACCAATAACACTGTCACCTCAGCTTTAAGATTATTATCCTCATATGTAGCAAAGTATAGTGAAGGAAGGGATCTGACCCAAAATGTCACCGGTCCACAGATGCTGCCTGACCCGCTGAGTTACTCCAGCACTCTGTGAAACGTCACCTATCCATGTTCTCCACAGATGCTGCCTGACCCGCTGAGTTACTCCAGCACTCTGTGAAACGTCACCTATCCATATTCTCCAGAGATGCTGCCTGACCCACTGAGTTACTCCAGCATTTTGTGCAAACCAATATCTGCAGTTCCTTGTTTCTACAAGTAAAAGATTTGTTTAACATTCTTTTTTTTAGTTTAGTTTCGTTTAGATATACAGCACGGAAACAGGCCCTTCGACCCACCGAGTCCGCACTGACCAGCGATCCCCGCACATTAACACTACCCTACACACACTAGGGACAATTTACATTTATACCAAGCCAATTAACCGACTGTACAAACCTGTACGTCTTTGGAGTATGGTCGGAAACCAACGTTTTCTGAGAAAAGCCATGCGGGTCATGGGGAGAACGTACAAACTCCGAGCAGAAGTCAGGATTGAACCCGGGTCTTTGGCGCTGTAAGCACTGTAAGGCAGCAACTCTACTGCTGCGCCACCATGCCGCCCTATCGAAGTAGATCCGATATACTCTATACAACTTCAATCTAGTCCAACTCTACAATAGGTCAAGCAAGGGGAAGATACAAAGTGTATATAGTTCTCAGCATTGTAGATGATCAGTCCCTTGGACAACTGTAGCATCCTTGTGGTTGGATCAGGGCAGATTGTCCAATGGAGATGTTGATTAGCCCCACTTCATCACCATTGGTACAGACTGGGCTTCCTCAGGTGCTGAGCAGCGCTGCCATTCTGGAGGCATGGAGGGACGAGGTGGTTGGTTTGATGAGTGAGTGAGCAAGCTGGCTGGTCCCAACAGCAGTACAAACGGCAGTAAATGGTCATGAGACCACATCGAGGAGGAAGTCAGTGAGAAGCTCATCTGATGCAGAACATGGAGATCTCCCCTGGTTGGTCACGAGATGTCCCCCATGTTGGGGGAGTCCAGAACCAGGGGCCACAGTTTAAGAATAAGGGGTAAGCCATTTAGGACTGAGATGAGGAAAAACCTTTTCAGCCAGAGAGTTGTGAATCTGTAGAATTCTCTGCCACAGAAGGCAGTGGAGGCCAATTCACTGGATGTTTTCAAGAGAGAGTTAGATTTAGCTCTTAGGGCTAACGGAATCATGGGATATGGGGAGAAAGCAGGAATGGGGTACTGATTTTAGATGATCAGCCATGATCATATTGAATGGTGGTGCTGGCTCGAAGGGTCGAATGGCCAACTCCTGCACCTGTTTTCTAAGTTTCTGTATTACTTTCTGTGACAGCTGTGTTTCATCCTGCTCGTGTTTCTGATCCCTAACGTTTGTGTTTCTGATCCGTTTCAGGCACTTTCTGGAGCATAAAACCACCCTGAACCACGTGCTGGCAGTGCGTCTATTTGCGGGCAAGCAAGGGTACGTTGGGGAAAGGGGATACGCACAGGCCTCAGGCTCTCTGTCAGCATGGCCTGTCAGTGGGCCATGATTAACACCTTCCCAGAGGGTCCAGTCTCACTGCGGACCAGCCGCCCACAGCTACAGATTGTTATTGATGGGTTGGACCATCAGCAGCACGGCTCAGGCTGATCTTATCGGCTGACCATCAGCGGTGGACGAGTAAGCAGCCGGCTGAGAGATAGTCATAGTCACACAACATGGAAACTGACCCGTCGGCCCAACTTAGACAAAGACATAGAAAATAGGTTCAGGTGTAGGCCGTTCGGCCCTTCGAGCCAGAGCCGTCATTCAATATGATCATGGCTGATCATCCAGAATCAGTGCCCTGTCTCTGCTTTCTCCCCATATCCCTTGATTCCATTAGCCCCAGGAGCTAAATCTAACTCTCTCTTAAATATGTCCAGTGAATCGGCCTCCACTGCCTTCTGTGGCAGGGACTTCCACAGATTCACAACTCTCTGGGTGTAAAAGTGTCCATGCCTGTCAAGATGCAAACAGTTGTTTAAGAAAGAACTGCAGATGCTGGAAAAATCGGAGGTGGACGAAAATGCTGGAGAAACTCAGCGGGTGAGGCAGCATCTGTGGAGCGAAGGAATAGGTGACGTTTCGGCTCGAGCCGAAACGTCACCTATTCCTTCGCTCCATAGATGCTGCCTCGCCCGCTGAGTTTCTCCAGCATTTCTGTCTACCTAAGATGTAAACAGTCCCTCTCTTTGAATGCTCCTCCTCCACAACATTGACCTTTACATAATTCAGGACTTTAACTTGTGGACTAGTCCCACCTCTTTCAATAACTAATTTAAAACTATACAAGTATGGTCGTTGGTCCTCAATCACTCCCCCCCCGACACCTCAGGCACCTTCCCGCCTCATTTCCCAAGGGGAGGTGAAGTGTTGACCTTCTCTAGTCGGGCCAGCTGCAGTTCCTCTCCTTATCCCGGGGATATTGTGATTTATTAGAAGCATATACATATCATAACCAAAACACGATTTGTTTACCAGTTACATATTAAAACAGCTTCTATTTTTTTTTAATCAATTTTTTTGAAAGAAAGAGCTATAGAGAAAAAATAAATAAGGGAAGAGAAAAAGGAGACTATAAGCTAATAGAGAGGGGAGGGAGAAAAAAAAGAAATAAAAAAGATGACCAATAACACAATTTTGGAAATAGGTCCGTAGATTATAGAGTGTAATTGTTCATCCAGTCCTGGATTCAAATTTCAGTCCAGCTTCCGTGTTGAACCAGTTTATACTTTCAGAAAATCGATAAATGGAGACCATATTTTAGCAAATAGTTCTGATTTGTCAATTAAGACTAGTCTAATTTTTTACAAATGTAAGGTCTCAGACATTTCCGCAATCCACATTTTAATTGTGGGGGTTGTTGGATTTTTCTAAAATTGTAATATTAATTTTTTCCCAATTATTATGCTATAATCAAGGAACTTTCTTTGGTTTATTGTAAGTTTTATGCTTTGTTCTGATATTCCTAATATTATTAGTTTTGGGTCAGGATCACATTGTGACTCTTTACCTCCCCAGCTTCTGCACGTGTGTTTGCATACAGTATAGAGCATTAGGGTTAATGCAGCACAGCAACAGGCCCTTCACTCTCAATGTCCATGCCCAACAGCTCAACTCATCTCTGCCTGCACGTGATCCACATCCCTCCATTCCCTGCATATCCACGTGCCTATCCAAAAGCATCTTAAACACCACTATCGTATCTACCTCCACCACCACCCCCAGCAGTGCGTTCCAGGCACCCACCACCCTCTGTGCAAGAAAAGAAGTGACCCTGCAAATCTCCCCTAAACGTTGCCCCTCTCACCTGAAAGCTATGCCCTCAAGTGTTTGCCATTTCATCCTTTAAAAAAGCTCTGGCTGTCTACCCTCTCTATGCCTCTAATAATGTTCTCACTTTTATCAGGCCCTCCAGCGACAACAGTCCAAGTGTGTGCGAGCTCTCCTTATGGCCAACACACTGTGATGGAGGCAGCATCTCACCTGTTTCACGGTGTTTGAGCTCTGTGGGGGGAGGTGTTGTGGTGAAGGGGAGTGCAGCGTTGATTGATTTCCTATCCCCTCTGTTTCAGGGCAAAGAGACCGGCAGCTTTAGCAAGAGCTCGGTAAGTGGCTGTCAGCCCGTGCCAGACTTTGGTCTAAACTTCCACAGGACAGCAAATATTCTCATTTATCTTCTTTTCTCATTTGGAATCCTCGTTCTTTTGAGTAGTTAGTCCTTTTTTTAGTTCAGGGTGGAAATGTTAAACATCAGAGAGCAAAGATTTAAAGTCAGGGGGCGAGGCTTGCAGGAGATATACAGGAGAAAGTGCGGCACGGTGGCGCAGCGGTAGAGTTGCTGCCTTACAGCGCTTGCAGTGCCAGAGACCCGGGTTCCATCCTGACTACGGGTGCTTGTCTGTACGGAGTTTGTAAATTCTGTTTTGGGAAAAAAAACTTTTTCATCCTGAGAGCTGTGAATTTGTGGAGTTCCCTGCCACAGAGGGCAGTGGAGGCCAAGTCACTGGATGGATTTAAGAGTGAGTTAGATAGAGCTTTAGGGGCTAGTGGAGTCAAGGGATATGGGGAGAAGGCAGGCACGGGTTATTGATAGGGGACGATCAGCCATGATCACAATGAATAGCAGTGCTGGCTCGAAGGGCCGAATGGCCTCCTCCTGCACCTATTTTCTATGTTTCTATTCTCCCCGTGCCCCATGTGGGTTTTCTACGGGATCTTCGGTTTCCTCCCACATTCCAAAGACGAACAGGTTAATTGGCTTGGTAAAATGTAAATTGTCCCTAGTGTGTGTAGGATAGTGTTAATGTGTGGGGATCGCTGGTCGGCGGGGACTCGGTGGGCCGAAGGGCCTGTTCCTGTGCTGGACTGGTCTATGTTCTACATTCTATGCATGACACAGAGGCTCAAAGGGCTGATGGCCTGCTCCTAAATATACAGGCCCTCCCTGGGGCACAAACTCCCTGGATTCACATTATCTCCCGTTAATATTACTAAATTTAAAAGGAGCACTAGTCTGGGGACAAAGAGCGTGTTGACATGGAACCTCCCTGAGGTGATCAGTCACCATCGTGGCCATTTTGAATGGGCAGGGGAACAATAAATAAACATTGATATTAATGGATCCTAATCAACACTTACGTTACTGTGGACAGATAGTTACTGTAATGAGTGATTCTGTGTATTTTGTGACATGGACAAAATCGAAAATCAAAAGTTTTTCACTGTACCTCATAGGGTTGCCAACTTTCTCGCTCCCAAATAAGGGACAAAAGGTCAAAATAAAGGACAAATTCCCGGCGGCAATTCGTTGATCGAGTCGGCCATGACTGGGTGAATGATGAGTTGTCCCGGGTGCTGGACTGCACACAAAACCCAGCCGGCAGGCCAGCTGAGAAGCATTGGCCCGGCACCCCATCCAACTCATGAACCGATGATCGGCCATGAGAAGGAGGGGTGGTGGTGTCGGCGGTAAGCGAAGGTCCGAAGGTCGGACAGCTGGCCGGGCTGCCGACTGACTGACCGACGGGGGCACGGGTGAGGCGCTGCTGCTGCTGCTGCTGCTGCTGCACTCCATGGGCTGCACTATGTCGGGACGAGTGAAGCGGGGCCAGACGCAGCACTCCGACCCGACAGTCCCCTCGACCCGAGTTGCAGCAGTCGAGTTGACCCGTACGTGACAAATTTAGTCCAAAATGCGGGGTGTCCCGGCTAATACGGGGCAGTTGGCAACCTCAGTTACCTCGGTACACGTGACAATAAACTAAACTGAACTGAACTGAAGTTGACTTGTGGACGTGTGTATAAACGGGACCTGTTGGTAGTGTCGGAGCGACCTGCATGTGAATGTTTAAAGTGTACGTGCTGTTGTTTCATTCTCAGTAACGGCGTGAGGCAGAGCAGCCCAGCGGCACAGTGCCGGCATGAGGTGCTGCAGGTGCAATGTCAGAAACACTTACAGCAGTACGAGAGGAAGTTGCTGTCACTGAAGGCACGCAAACACCGGCAGCAGCAGCAAGTCACCCTGCAAACAGCGCAGAGGAAAGGCTCAGGTCAGTGCTCCACAGAATAGATACCCCGCCTCAATCTGTCTTCCTGAACACCCCTGGTGAAGTGGCGCAGCAGGACGGCACAACGGTAGAGATGCTGCCTCACTGCGCCACAGAACCGGGTTCCACCCTGACCACGGGTGCTGTTTATACCGAGCTCTTCCCGTGACTGCGTGGGTTTCCTCCAGGTGCTCCAGGTTCCTCCCAAACTCCAAAGATGTATGGGTTTGTAGGTTAATTGGTTGAGGTAAAAATTGTAAATTGTCCCTAGTGTGTAGGATATTGTTAGTGTACAGGCTGATTGCAGGTCGGCACAGACCTGGTGGGCCAAAGGGCCTTTTTCCATGTTTTATCTTCATACAGCTTCAGTGACACAGAGTTGGTTTGTGTGATGGCCTGGGCTGCTGTAGATCCAAGACTCTCTGTGATATCTTGTGGTCTTGGATGGAGCTGTTCCCAAACCATGCGGTGATGCCACCCGATAAAATGCTTTCAACGGCGCATCTGTAGAAGTTGGTGAAGGCTTATTGGGAAATGCCGAACTTACTGAGCCTTGAGAGGACGTTGGTGTGCATTGTTAGCCATTGTTTGGATGGGCTGGTCCATGACAAGTTGCTGGTGATATGATCAGTACGGGTGTCGGGGGTTATGGGGAGTAGGCAGGAGAATGGGGTTAGGTGGGAGAGATAGATCAGCCATGATTGAATGACAGAGTAGACTTGATGGGCCGAATGGTCTAATTCTGCTCCTTTCACTGATGAACGTGGTGTTTACTTCTGGGAACTAGAAGCTGCGATGTATAAAAACTGTGGGACTCCCGTGAATCCGACTTGCTAGTGGCACGCAGAGAGTTGTGAGTCTGTGGAATTCTCTGCCTCGGTGGAGGCTGGTTCTCTGGGTGCTTTCAAGAGAGAGCTAGATAGGGCTGTTAAAGATAGCGGAGTCAGGGGATATGGGGAGAAGGCAGGAACGGGGTACTGATTAGGGATGATCAGCCATGATCACATTGAATGGCGGTGCTGGCTCGAAGGGCTGAATGGCCTACTCCTGCACCTATTGTCTGTTGTCACGTTATAGCCCCTTCTAGCCGTCCTGATTCACTGCTTGTCCACATATGGTGACGTTGTGTCTTTCTGCAGGGTCTCTGCACACTGTTCCGGCTGCTTCATCCTGTGGTTCGGAGAGTGAGCTGGAGGAGGAGGAGGAGGAAGGGGAGGAGGAGGATGTTGATGAGGAGGAGGCTTCAGAGTGCGAAGCAGAAGTTTCTTTGCTCGATTGCAGCGGCAAAGGTCCGGGGAAGGCCCTGCCGTTGGTGGCACAACGAGGCGTGGATGAGAGGCAGCGGAGAGCTCCCACACAGGAGGTAGCGGGCAAGCACACGGCCATCAGGGGAGAGGCGTGGACCCAGAGCAGAGAGGAGTGCAGCCAGCAGCAACCACGGCCCAACCTGGTGCAGATGTTACAGCAAGGAGCCAACCTAAGGTGCGTCCCACAATATGTGCAGACGGGGGTCCGGGTGTGATGTGTCTGCATGCCCGTGCTGCTGACACTTCTGACGTGCTTTCCTTTGTGTCCACAGCAAGGTGCAGGCACGCATGGCCTTTGCTGCATACCTGCACCGAGTGCAGCTTCGCCTGCTGCAGGAGTGCTGCGGACAAAACAAAGCCAGCTCGCAGGCTGACCGCGAGGAGGAGCAGATGGTAAACCAGCAGTGCAGTGTCCAGAGGAGACCACCCTGGTGGGGGATGGAGGTGTAGGGGGACTGGGCGTCCATGGTGAAGATGGGGGCCTGCACACTGGACATTACTGGAGAGTTGAAGGCCGTGTGAGGTGTCTTGGATGTAGGTGGGAGGGGTCTGGAGAAGGCAGGGATAGGATGCTGCTGATGTGGCCTCATTCGGTTTAGAGATACAGTGTGGAAACAGGCCCCTCGGCCCACTGAGTCCACGCAGACCAGCCATCACTCCCTTCACTAGTTCTCTCCTACAGCCTTGGAACTACTTGCAAAAGCCAATTAAACCGCAAACCTGTACGTCTTCGGAGCGTGGGAGGAAACCGGAGCACCCGGAGAAAACCCACGGGGTCCCAGGGAGAACGTACAAACTCTGTACAGATAGCACTCGAGATCAGGATGGAACCCAGGTCTCTGGCGCTGTCGGACAGCAACTCTACCGCTGCGCCACCGTGCCGCACAATACACTGTTCTCCTCAGACCCGCTGAGTTACTCCAACACTGGGCTTTGATCATATTGGATGATTGAGAAGATCTAAAGAGGCCTAGGATTATTGATCTAAAGACAGACACGAAATGCTGGAGTAACTCAGCGGGACAGGCAGCATCTCTGGAGAGAAGACGTGGGTGACGTTTATGGGTCAAGACCCTTCTTCAGACTAAGTCAGGGGAGAGCGAGACACAGAGATATGGAAGGGTAAGGTGTGAAAACAATGGTGTAGAGGAATCACAGGAGGAGCAGCGAGAGAGAGAATGCTGCTGAGCTCACGTTGGAGAGGGTTCATAGAAACATAGAAAATAGGTGCAGGAGTAGGCCATTCGGCCCTTCGAGCCTGCACCGCCCTTCAATATGATCATGGCTGATCATCCAACTCAGTATCCTGTACCTGCCTTCTCTCCATACCCCCTGATACCTTTAGCCACAAGGGCCACATCTAACTCCCCCTAAATTAAAGCCAATGAACTGGCCTCAGCTACCTTCTGTGGTAGAGAATTCCAGAGATTCACCACTCTCTGTGTGAAAAAATGTTTTTCTCATCTCGGTCCTAAAAGATTTCCCCCTTATCCTTAAACTGTGACCCCTTGTTCTGGACTTCCCCAACATCGGTAACAATCTTCCTGCATCTAGCCTGTCCATCCCCTTAAGAATTTTGTAAGTTTCTATAAGATCCCCCCCTCAATCTTCTAAATTCTAGCGAGTACAAGCTTTCATAAGGTCATAAGAAATAGGAGTAGAGTTGGGCCATTCGGCCCATCAAATTACTCCACCATTCCATCATGGTTGATCTATCTCTCCCTTCTAACCCCATTCTCCTGCCTTCTCCCCGTAACCCCTGTCACCTGTACTAATCAAGAGAGGAGGAGAAGTTTTTCCAAGGACTCTCTGACAGTAACTGGTGGCTTTGATGTTGACGTTGATATTGGATGGTGAGGCAGCCCCAGAGAGGTGGGTGGAATATTGGGATTGGGCTCTGATTACAGTGACAACATCATGGATCTTTGTGTACAGGAGCTGGTGATCCGATTCCTGAAACGAGCAGCCAGTAACTTCCAGCACACCATGCCGTTGGCTCTGCCCAGCAGCCGGCTGGCCGGCCCCGAGCGCCGCCGCATCCTGGCCCAGCAGCTGGGCCTCTTCATCCGCTGCTACAACAAGGTGAGCACCATCACAGGTACGGGCAGGTCCCACCGGCCATCGCCTCCTCCAACATTGTCACCAAAATAATCCAAGGATTGGCTAGAGTTGAGAGAGAGAGAGAGAGAGCGAGAGAGAGGCTAATTGTAGACAGACACTAAAAGCTGGAGTCACTCAGCAGGACAGGCAGCATCTCTGGAGAGAGGGAATGGCCGACGTTTCAGGTCAAGACCCTTCTTCAGACGTTTAATTTAATTGTCATGTATACCAGCAATGGAATAATGAAACTTACCTGCTGCAGCGTACAGGCCAATAAACCCAATAACACACAGATATATCAATAATAATCAATAATACCATAAATTAATAACCATAATATTAGTTAAACAGAATAGTGCAAATCTGGTCCAGAGAGCAGAGACACAGCCCATAGTTGATGTGGTCAGTGTTAGAATATAGAACATAGTTCAATGCCGAGACAGGCCCTTTGGCCCATCATGTCCATGCCAAACATGAGGCCAGGTTAGACTGATCATCTGCCTGCATAATATCTACACTCTACCCCTGCATATCAATGTGTAGTGTTATGTTCAAGAGCTTGTTGCTTGCTGGGAAGAAGCTGTTCTTGAGTTTCAGGCTCCTGTACCTTCTTCCCGATGGTAGCAGCGAGATGAGAGAGTGGCCAGGGTGGTGTGGGTCTCTGATGATGCCAGCTGCCTTTTTGAGGCAGCGCCTCCTGTAGATCCCTTCGATGGTGGGAGGTTGTAGTTGCAAAATTACTGTACTGCACTGTAACCAGTGGCCCTAACGTCTGTGGTGATGAAGTGCTTTGAGAGGCTGATCATGGCGCAAATCACCTCATACCTCGACAAAAACCTGGACACACTGCAGTTCGCTTACCGCCATAACAGAACAACGATGGATGCGATCTCACTGGCTCTCCGCTCTGCTCTGGACCACTTGGACAACAAAAACTCATATGTCAGGCTGTTATTCATTGATTACAGCTCGGCATTTAATACAATCATCCCCTCCAAGCTGGTTACCAAACTCTCAGAACTGGGTCTCTGCGCATCCCTCTGTAATTGGATCTTCGACTTCCTCATCCACAGATCACAGACTGTCCGTATTGGTGGAAATGTGCCATCCTCGATAACAATCAGCACGGGAGCACATCAAAGCTGCGTGCTCAGCCCCCTGCTGTACTCACTCTATACTCATGACTGCATAGCCGGACATAGTGCAAACTCCATCAAGTTCGCTGACGACACCACTGTTGTGGGACGAATCACTGATGGGGATGAGTCAGAGTATAGAAGTGAGATCGACCAATTGAACAAATGGTGCCAGCACAATAACCTGGCTCTCAACACCAGCAAAACCTAGGAACTGATTGAGGACTATGGAAGGGGTAGGATAGGGACCCACAGTCCCGTTTATATCAACGGGTCGATGATGGAAAGGGTCAAGAATTCGTGGCCGTGCATATTTCTGAAGATCTCTCCTGGTCCCAGAACACTGATGCAATCATAAAGAAAGTACATCAGCGCCTCTACTTCCTGAGAAGATTACAGAGAGTCGGTATGTCAAGGAGGACGCTCTCTAACTTCTACAGGTGCACAGTAGAGAGCATGCTGACTGGTTGCATCGTGGCTTGGTTCGGCAACCTGAGCATCCAGGAGCGGAAAAGGTGGCAATAAATAGTAAACACTGCCCAGTCCATCACCGGCTCTGACCTCCCCACCATCGAGGGGATCTATCGCAGTCGCTGCCTCAAACAGGCTGCCAGCATCATCAAGGACCCACACCATCCTGGCCACACACTCATCTCCCCGCTGCCATCAGGTAGAAGGTACAGGAGCCTGAAATCCGCAACATCCAGGTTCAGGAATAGCTACTTCCCCACATCCATCAGATGATTAAACACAGCTTCAAACAAACTGTGAACTATGACAGCCTATTGCACTTTATCTGTTTATTTATGTGTGTATATATATATTCTACGGTATATGGACACACTGATCTGTTCTATATTTATGCCCACAATATTCTGTTGTGCTGCAGCAAGCAAGAATTTCATTGTCCTATCTGGGACACATGACAATAACTCTCTTGACTTGACTTGATCTTAATCATAATCATACTTTATTAGCCAAGAATGTTTTGCAACATACAAGGAATTTGTGAACTGTAGTGAACTTGTCCAGAGATTATGGAGCAGTTTGAAAGTTAGAGCAGGTCTCCAATCAACAACCACTTTGACCGTCACGAGGGAAGTATGTTTGGATCTTCCTCTCCTGAAAGGCTGACGTTACCGCCGGGGTGAACATGAGCTTTTGTGTTTGAGGAGAGGAGCTTCATGCTCAACAAGGTCTTCGGGGTAGACACAAAAAGCTGGAGTAGCTCAGCGGGAGAGGCAGCATCTCTGGAGAGAAGGAATGGCCGACGTTTTGGGTCGAGACCCTTCTTTAGACCTTCGAGTCTTTAAGGTCTTCGGGGTTATGGAACAAAAATTCAGTAAAATGCACGTTCGCCCTAATGTCATTGAGCCTTCTGTGCCTGTCCAGATGAAGCCATGGAACATAGAACAGTACAGCAAAGGAACAGGCCCTATGACCAACAGTGTCTGTGCTGACCATAATGCCAGGTTAAACTAATCTCCTCTGACTGCACGTGAAACTTATCCCTCCATTCCCTGCATATCCATGTGCCTGTCTAACAGCCTATTAAACATCACTATAGTATCTGCCTCCACCACCACCCCTCAAGCATGTTCCCCCACCCGTCACCCTCTGTGTCAACAAAAAGTCTTATTTTCCAATCTACTTTAAACTTTGGCCCTCGCCTTAAGGTTATGTCCACTAATCGTTGACATTTGTATCCTTGGGAGAAGGTTCTGACTATCTACACTATCCATGCCTCTCATCTTTTATATACTTCTATCAAGTTTCCTTCTCAGCCACTGCTCCAGAGGAAACAATTAGCATTCCAAGCCACTGGATATTTCTGGACATTGCTAGTTGTATATAAAACATATGGATGTAGTTGTGGAAGATAATGTGGAGAGAAAAGACACAGAGTGCTGGAGTAACTCAGCGGGTCAGGCAGCATCTGTGGAGAACGTGGATAGGTGACGTTTCACAGAGTGCTGGAGTAACTCAGCGGGTCAGGCAGCATCTGTGGAGAACATGGATAGGTGACGTTTCACACAGTGCTGGAGTAACTCAGCGGGTCAGGCAGCATCTGTGGAGAACATGGATGGGTGACGTTTCACAGAGTGCTGGAGTAACTCAGCTGGTCACCTGAAACGCCACCTGTCAACGTTCTCCAGAGATGTTGTCTGACCTGCTGAGTTACTCCAGAACATATATATTTTTTTGTAAACCAGCATCTGCTGTTCCTTGCGCCTAATACAAAGTGGAATAGTCCAGGATGACTTTGATAACATGCTTTAGGCACGAAGTGTAGAAATACAATAATCTGTCTCAATATGCAGGAAGTCTCAGTGTCTAGGTCGACGTCCCGTTTAGATATTGTGACCGGGACTGAGCACAGCTACTGGTGCGTGTGAAACACTGTGCTCCAATGTGCGTTATTGCGTGAGAAACTCACCTCGGGTCAGCTTGCCGGGGAATCCCAGCCCGAGAGACACACAAGAGTTTGTGCAGGAAATGGAAATGTTGCACTCTGGTGCTAGAAGCATCATTCCTTCACAAGTATAGAACTTGCTTCACACTCAGTCCCCCTGTGAGACTGACAGGAGGATGTTGAACGTTCACTGCTCCAGGGTTCATATCTCATCTTGATGAGTGTAAAACGGACAACATAACCAATGCTTCAAAAGCTCCATTCATTACTCTGCCCTTCCATTCATACTTTAGTCTGCTCTTTGTATTTCGTTCTTGATTTTGTTTTTCACTTCATTCTCTTGCTAGTTCTTGCTATCTTTTCTTTATTTTTCTTTGCTTCAAAGTCAAAGTCAAATTTATTCGTCACACGCACCAACGAAGGTGCAGTGAAATGAATTTGCCAGCAGCGATACACTTAAAAAAAGAACACACAATAGAATTTAACACAAACATCCACCCACAGCATTCTTCACTGTGGTGGAAGGCAACAAAGTTCAGCCAGTCCTGCTTTAACCATATAACCATATAACAATTACAGCACGGAAACAGGCCATCTCGACCCTTCTAGTCCGTGCCGAACACGTATTCTCCCCTAGTCCCATATACCTGCGCTCAGACCATAACCCTCCATTCCTTTCCCGTCCATATAACTATCCAATTTATTTTTAAATGATAAAAACGAACCTGCCTCCACCACCTTCCCTGGAAGCTCATTCCACACAGCCACCACTCTCTGAGTAAAGAAGTTCCCCCTCATGTTACCCCTAAACTTCTGTCCCTTAATTCTCAAGTCATGTCCCCTTGTTTGAATCTTCCCTACTCTCAGTGGGAAAAGCTTATCCACGTCAACTCTGTCTATCCCTCTCATCATTTTAAAGACCTCTATCAAGTCCCCCCTTAACCTTCTGCGCTCCAAAGAATAAAGCCCTAACTTGCTCAACCTTTCTCTGTAACTTAGTTGCTGAAACCCAGGCAACATTCTAGTAAATCTCCTCTGTACTCTCTCTATTTTGTTGACATCCTTCCTATAATTAGGCGACCAAAATTGTACCCCATACTCCAGAATTGGCCTCACCAATGCCTTGTACAATTTTAACATTACATCCCAACTTCTATACTCAATGCTCTGATTTATAAAGGCCAGCACACCAAAAGCTTTCTTTACCACTCTATCTACATGAGATTCCACTTTCAGGGAACTGTGCACAGTTATTCCCAGATCCATCTGTTCACCTGCATTCTTCAATTCCCTACCATTTACCATGTACGTCCTATTTTGATTTGTCCTGCCAAGATGTAGCACCTCACACTTATCAGCATTAAACTCCATCTGCCATCTTTCAGTCCACTCTTCCAACTGGCATAAATCTCTCTGTAGACTTTGAAAATCTACTTCATTATCCACAACCCCACCTATCTTAGTATCATCTGCATACTTACTAATCCAATTTACCACACCATCATCCAGATCATTGATGTACATGACAAACAACAGTGGACCCAACACAGATCCCTGTGGCACCCCACTAGTCACTGGCCTCCAACCTGACAAACAACCATCCACCATTACTCTCTGGCATCTCCCATTCAGCCACTGTTGAATCCATCTTGCTACTCCACCATTAATACCCAACCATTGAACCTTCTTAACCAACCTTCCATGAGGAACCTTGTCAAAGGCCTTACTGAAGTCCATATATACAACATCCACTGCTTTACCCTCATCAATTTCCCGAGTAACCTCTTCAAAAAATTCAAGAAGATTAGTCAAACATGACCTTCCAGGCACAAATCCATGTTGACTGTTCCTAATCAGACCCTGTTTATCCAGATGCTTATATATATTATCTCTAAGTATCCTTTCCATTAATTTGCCCACCACTGACGTCAAACTAACAGGTCTATAATTGCTAGGTTTACTCTTAGACCCCTTTTTAAACAATGGAACAACATGCGCAGTACGCCAATCCTCCGGCACTATTCCCGTTTCTAATGACATTTGAAATATTTCTGTCATAGCCCCTGCTATTTCTACACTAACTTCCCTCAATGTCCTAGGGAATATCCTGTCCGGACCTGGAGACTTATCCACTTTTATATTTCTCAAAAGTGTCAGTACTTCCTCTTCTTTGAATCTTATAGTTTCCATAGCTACTCTACTTGTTTCCCTTACCTCACATAATTCAATATCCTTCTCCTTGGTGAATACCGAAGAAAAGAAATTGTTCAATATCTCCCCCATCTCTTTTGGCTCCGCAGATAGCTGTCCACTCTGACTCTCTAATGGACCAATTTTATCCCTCGTTATCCTTTTGCTATTAATATAGCTGTAGAAACCCTTTGGGTTTACTTTCACCTTACTTGCCAAAGCAACCTCATATCTTCTTTTAGCTTTTCTAATTTCTTTCTTAAGATTCTTTTTACATTCTTTATACTCCTCAAGCACCTCATTTACTCCATGCTGCCTATAATTATTGTAGATCTCCCTCTTTTTCCGAACCAAGTGTCCAATTTCCCTTGAAAACCATGGCTCTTTCCGATTTTTACTATTTCCTTTCAATCGAACAGGGACATAAAGATTCTGCACTCTTAAAATTTCACCTTTAAATGTACTCCATTTCTGTTCCACATCTTTCCCATCTGCCCTTTCTCTTTCCTTTCTCTTTTCATATAGTCATATAGCACGAAAACAGGCCATTCAGCCCAACTTGCCTATGCAATAAGGTCATAAGTGCTTGGAGTAGAATTAGGCCATTCTCTGTCATTCAATCATGGCTGATCTATCTCTCCCTCCTAACCCCATACTCCTGCCGTCTCCCCATAACCTCAGACACCCATACTAATGAACAATCTATCTATCTCTCTCTGACTTGGCCTCCACTGCCTTTTGTGGCAAAGAATTCCGCAGATTCACCTCCCTCTGACTAAAGACATTTCTGCTCATCTCCTTCCTAAAAGAACATCCTTTAATTCTGAGGCTATGACCTTCAGTCCTAGATTCTCCCACTAGTGGAAACATCCTCTCCACATCCACTCTATCCAAGCCTTTCATTATTCTGTACGTTTCAATGAGGTCTTCCCTCATTCTTCTAAACTCCAGCGAGTACAGGCCCAGTGCCGACAAACGCTCATCATATGTTAACCCACTCATTCCTGGGATCATTCTTGTAACATAGAAACATAGAAACATAGAAAATAGGTGCAGGAGTAGGCCATTCGGCCCTTCGAGCCTGCAACACCATTCAATATGATCATGGCTGATCATCCAACTCAGTATCCTATACCTGCCTTCTCTCCATACCCCCTGATCCCTTTAGCCACAAGGGCCACATCTAACTCCCTCTTAAATATAGCCAATGAACTGGCCTCAACTACCTTCTGTGGCAGAGAGTTCCAGAGATTCACCACTCTCTGTGTGAAAAATGTTTTCCTCATCTCAGTCCTAAAAGATTTCCCCCTTATCCTTAAACTGTGACCCCTTGTTCTAGACTTCCCCAACATCGGGAACAATCTTCCTGCATCTAGCCTGTCCAACCCCTTAAGAATTTTGTGCGTTTCTATAAGATCCCCCGTCAATCTTCTAAATTCTAGCGAGTACAAGCCGGGTCTATCCAGTCTTTCTTCATATGAAAGTCCTGACATCCCAGGAATCAGTCTGGTGAACCTTCCCTGTACTCCCTCTAAGGCAAGAATGTAAACCTCCTCTGGATCCTCTCCAGAGCCAGCACATCTTTCCACAGATATGGTGCCCAAAATTGCTCACAATACTCCAAATGCAGCCTGACCAGTGCCTTATAGAGCCTCAGCATTACATCCCTGTTTTTTGTATACAAGCCCTCTTGAAATAAATGCTAGCATTGACTTTGCTTTCTTTACTATCGATTCGACTTGCCGATTAACTTTTTGGGAATCCTGCACCAGCACTCCCAAGTCCCTATGCACCTCCGATTTCTGGATTCTCTCCCCATTTAGAAAATAGTCTACACCTTTATTCCTGCTACCAAAATGCTTGACTCCACACTTTGCTACACTATATTCCATCTGCCACTTCTCTGTCCACTCTCCCAACCTGTCCAAGTCCTTCTGCAGAGTCCCTGCTTTCTCTACACTACCTGCCCCTCCACCTATTTTCGTATCATCCGCAAACTTGGACACAAAGCCTTCAATCCCCTCGTCCAAATCATTAATATACAACGTGAAGAGTAGCGGCCCCAGCACCGACCCCTGCGGAACTCCACTAGTCACTGGCAGCCAACCAGTAAAAGCCCCCTTTATTGCCACTCTTTGTCTTCTGCCATCCAGCCAACCTGCTATCCACGCTAGTATCTGCCCTTTGATACCGTTGGCTCTCATCTTCCTTAGCAGCCTCACGTGTGTGGCACCTTATCAAAGGCTTTCTGAAAATCTAAGTAAACAACATCTACTAACTCTCCTTTGTCTGTCCTGCTATTTACTTCTTCAAAGAATTCCAGCAGATTCATCAAGTAAGACCTCCCCTTTCACAAAGCTGTGCTGACTTCCGCCTATTTTATCGTGAACTTCTAAGTACTCCGTAACCTCATCCTTTATAATGGAATCTGAAATCTTACCAACCACTAAAGTCATACTAACCGGCTAGCTCACCTTCGTAATTCATCTTTTCTCCACGTATTGTCTTTTTAGTTACCTTCTGTTGTTCTTTAAAATCTTCCCAATCCTCTGGCTTCCCACTCATCTTTGCTACGTTATACGCCTTTTCTTTTAGTTTTATACTGTCCTTGACTTCCCTTGTCAGCCACGGTCGCCTCTTTCTCCCCCTAGAATCTTTCTTCCTCTTTGGAATGACAAGAACCTGCATGCTGACCAAGATGCCCCAGCTACGCCAGTCCCACCTGCCCATGTTTGACCCATATCCCTCGAAATTCCTGTCTAAATTGTCCTTTCTCTCGTCCGTTCTCTGCCCCCTTCTCTTGCCCCTTCTCTGCCCCCTTATCTTGCCCCTTCTCTGCCCCCTTCTCTTGCCCCTTCTCTGCCCCCTTCTCTTGCCCCTTCTCTGCCCCCTTATCTTGCCCCTTCTCTGCCCCCTTCTCTTGCCCCCTTCTCTGCCCCTTTCTCTTGCCTCTTCTCTGCCCCCTTCTCTGCCCCCTTCTCTCACCCCTTTTCCCCCCCATCTCTCTTGCCATTCCTCTCGCTATTTCTCTTCATTTGCTCTTTGGTTCTGTGGTAGAGGTGGGGAGTGGATCAATGACTCGATCCATCAGGTGTGAAGAGGACCAGTAAGAACTGTTGAATGTCTTGTGTATCTCAGCTGGAAACCTTTTCCTTTGCAAATAACATCTAAAATAGTGACCAGGTGCCTTTCTGCAGAACCACAGTGACAGGAACACTGGGACAGTGCGGCCCAGCCCGGCCCAGCTTAGCCCAGCACAACACAGCACAGCACAGCACAACACAGCCCAGCCAAGCACAGCCAAGCGCAGCACAACACAGCACAGCACAACACAGCACAGCACAACACAGCCCAGCCCAGCCCAGCCCAGGACAGCCCAGCCCAGGACAGCCCAGCTCAACACAGCACAGCCCAGCCCAGCACAGCCCAGCCCAGCACAGCACAGCCCAGCACAGCACAGCACAACTCAGCCCAGCACAGCACAGCACAGCACAACTCAGCCCAGCACAGCACAGCACAGTACATCACAACACAACACAGCACAACACAGCACAGCACAGCCCAGCACAGCACAGCACAGCCCAGCACAGCACAGCACAGCCCAGCCCAGCACAACACTGACCCACTCAGTGCCAGACTGCGAGAGTCAGCCTGCACAATCCTCTATTGGGATTGCAACCTATGGCACTACAAGTGTTACTGTGAGCAAGGCAGGAGGGGGTTAACAGACTTGGATTGGTTTATCTGAACTGCTGGGGATTGAGGGGAGACTTGATGGAGGTGTATACAATGAAATTACACAGATGGACAGCCAGAACCTTCTCCCAGGGTGGACATGCCAAAGACTACAGGGCACAGTGCTAAGGTGAAAGGGGCAAAGTTTAAAGGAGATGTGCAGGATAAGTTATTTTACATACAGGGTGGTGGGTGCCTGGCATGTGCTGCCAGGGGTGGTGGTGGAGGCAGATAGGATCGTGGCGTTTAAGTGACTTTTGCATAGGCGCTTGGATATGCAGGGAAGGAGGGATATGGGTTAAATGCAGACAGATATGTTATAATTGGCATCATGCTCAGCACGGACATGATGGGCCGAAGGGCCTGATCCTGTGACGTAATGTTCTGTGATATGCAGGGAATGGGGGATATGGATGATGTGGAAACAGGAGTTGGTCTTGGCATCATGTTCGGCACGGACATTGTGGGCTGAAGGGCCTATGCCTGTGCTGTACGAGGGACTTGCTTGTCCACCAGCCCGCGCTGTGCAGTTCTGCAAACCTGCTCTTAGAAAGTTTTGTATTTTCAACTCAGGAAACAGATGAAATAATTAAGAGGAAGCAGATGGATTTGAATTCGGAGACCTGCATCCAACAGGAAGAATTCCAAGTATTTGTCAGTAAAGCCAGGTGAGAGGAATGGAAAAAGCACGACAGCGCTGGCGAGAGTGAAATCTGGCGGTGTGTGTGTGTGTGTGTGTGTGTGTGTGTGTGTGTGTGTGTGCGGCCTCCGCACTACCCACTGCTCAGCTGAGGGTCTGTGGAGAGAAGGTGATGTCACTTACCCCCTTCACTCCCAGCCCAAGGTGAAGTCATTCCACACAGTCGGATCCAACTCCTTCCTTTTGTTTCCTCTTGGAATTCTGTAAGTGTTTTGGGGGAGTGAGACAGCGGGCCGCGGTGGCCAAGTCAATGACAGATAGATTCTTGATTAGTACGGCTGTTGGGGGGGTCATGGAGAGAATGGGGTCGAGAGGGAGAGATAGATCAGCCGTGATTGAATGGTGGAGTAGACATGATGGGCCGAATGGCCTAATTCTGCTCCTGTCACTTATGAATTATCATCATGTGTTACTGAGAACAGGACAAAAAAGGCCAAAGATGAGAAGCGTAGAGGTGAGACAACGTTGGATTGTTTTCTCATCAGTGTCAGAGGCTGAGGTCTGGTAGAATGATGCGAGGCGTAGATAGGGTAGACAGTCAGAAGCTTTCTCCCAGGCTGGGAATGTCACAGACCGACAGGGGACAAGTGATTGGTTACGTTGCAGGGCAGATCCTGTGAGATGAGCATCAGTACAAAGTGCAGAACAACCGCGTGGGTTTTCTCCAGGTGCACCCGGTTTCCTCCCACGTCCCAAAGACGTGCAGGTTTGTAGGTTAATTGGTCCTCTGTAAATTGACCCCAGTATATAGGAAGTGGGTGAGGAAGTTGGGTAACACAGAACCATGTGAACAAACGGGTTATTGATGTTATCATGTGATGAAATAATCGATGTGATTATTATATGATGAAACATATAAGATTGTCAAGGGTTTGGACACGCTAGAGGCAAGAAACATGTTCCCGATGTTGGGGGAGTCCAGAACCAGGGGCCACAGTTTAAGAATAAGGAGTAAGCCATTTAGAACAGAGACGTGGAAACACTTTTTCTCACAGAGAGTTGTGAGTCTGTGGAATTCTCTGCCTCAGAGGGCGGTGGAGGCCAGTTGTCTGGATGCTTTCAAGAGAGAGCTAGATAGGGCTCTTAAAAATAGCGGATATGAGGAGAAGGCAGGAACGGGGTACTGGTAGGGGATGATCAGCCATGATCACATTGAATCACTGGCTCGAAGGGCCGAATGGCCTACTCCTGCACCTGTTGTTTATTGCCTATTATTGATGGGCCAAAGGTCCTATTTCCATGCTGTAGCTCTGAACTAAACTAGTGTCCCGTATCTCGATAGTTCATGTCAGGACCTCCTCATTCCAGACATTTGGACAGGTACATGGATAGCAAAGGTTAGAGGTGATATGGGCCAAACATCGGACAAGCATAGATGGGGCATGTTGGCCGGCATGTATGAGTTGGGCCGAAGGGCCTGATTCTGAGGCACTGTTTCCACCGTTATTCGTGCCTCCACTGTGTTCTGACTACAACGTCTGGTTTCCACATGATCCTCAGTGAGACGCAGCTGGAAGAGCTGCTCACCATCTACACGCGCAACAACAAATCCACCAGCGTCTTCCTTGGGACTCAAGCCACAAGCAGGAGCGAGAGCTCGAGCACGGAAGATGCTGCAGGCAGGGCGGCCAGAGGTAGGCATCTGCCGCGCACACGTCAACTCTAGACTCCCCCTCACTGTAAACTGCGTGCTTCCTGTTCTCACACTTCAGTGTCTATTCCTTCCATTATAAATCCCTCAACCATTTTTATCACCGGCAATTTCCTGTGTAAATAGATCGCAGAATGTCAGCATTCTCAGCAACTCCCAACTCCAAAATTGTTGGAAAAGTTGTATAGTGCTGGAGTAACTCAGCGGCTCAGGCAGCATCATTAGAGAACATGCATGGGTGGTGTTTTGGGTTGGGACACTTTATCAGATTTCATCATTCAGGGATGCTGCCTAACCCCCTTGCGTTTTTTTTTTGTAAACCGGCATCTGTGGTTATAAGTGATAGGAGTAGAATTAGGCCATTCGGCCCATCAAGTGTACTCCGCCATTCAATCATGGCTGATCTATCTCTCCCTCCTAACCCCATTCTACTGCTTTCTCCCCATAACCACTGACACCTGTACTAATCAAGACATCTGTCTGCCTTAAAAATATCCATTGACTTGGCCTCCACAGTCGTCTGTGGCAAGGAATTCCACAGATTCACTACCCTCTGACTAAATAAATTTTTCTTCATCTCATTCCTAAAAGAACGTCCTTTAATTCTGAGGCTGTGTGTTTCTAGACTCTCCCACTAGTGGAAACATCCTCTCCACGTCCACTGTGGAGACAGTAGAGGCAGGAAACATGTTCCCGATGTTGGGGGAGTCCAGAACCAGGGGCCACAGTTTAAGAATAAGGAGTAAGCCATTTAGAACGGAGACGAGGAAACACTCTTTCTCACAGAGAGTGGTGAGTCTGGGGAATTCTCTGCCTCAGAGAGCGGTGGAGGCAGGTTCTCTGGATGCTTTCAAGAGAGAGCTAGATAGGGCTCTTATAAATAGCAGAGTCAGGGGATATGGGGAGAAGGCAGGAACTGTGTACTGATTGGGGATGATCAGCCATGATCACATTGAATGGCGGTGCTGGCTCGAAGGGCCAAATGGCCTACTCCTGTACCTATTGTCTATTGTCTATTGTCTATTATCCAGGCCTTTCACTATTGTGTACGTTTCAAAAAAGTCCCCCCTCATTCTAAACTCCAGTGAGTACAGGCCCAGTGCCGACAAACGCTCATCATATGTGTAAGAAGGAACTTCAGATGCTGGTTTAAACTGAAGATAGACACAAAAAGCTGGAGTAACTCAATGGGACAGGCAGCATCTCTGGAGCAGAGGAATGGGTGATGTTTCGGGTCGAGACATAGGTTAACCTACTCATTCCTGCAATCAATCTCGATCCTTGTTTCCACTTAGACTCAGCGCAGAAACAGGCCCTTTGGCCCACCGAATCCGCGCCGACCCGCGATTTCCACACACTAACTCTGTTCTACACACACACTAGGGACAATTTACTATTTTCCCGAAGCCAATTAACCTACAAATCTGCAGGTCTTTGGAGTGTGGGCGGAAACCAGAGCACCCAGAGAAAGCCCACGCAGTTCACGGGGAGAAGGTACAAACTCCGTATAGGCAGCACCCGTAGGCAGAATGGAACCCGGGTCTCTGCCGCTGTGCCACCCTAAATCCCACGGTGATGTGGCAGAGGTTGGCACATTGCTCTTCCTTAAATAGTGCGGTGCCCCATTGAGGCATAGCGGGCTCCTGGCATCATGTTCAGCACAGACATTATGGGCCGAAGGGCCTGTTTCTGCGCTGTACTGTTCTATATGGTCTGGCACCACGCACCCACCATCAATGACCAGGTGAACATTTCAGAGAAGCCTCAGGGAGGTGAAGTAGTAGCTGTAAACCAAGTGTGTGTCAGGAAGGATAGTGTCTTTCACACAGTGGGTGGTGGCTGCACAGATCAAGCTGCACCTCCAGGCAGCTGCAACAACAGCTTGGGAAGACATTTGCACGGGCCATGGATAGGAGATGTTTAGAGGGATATGGGTGCTAGATGGCCAGGTAGGACTGGTGTAGCTGGGGCATGTTGGCCAGCCTGGAGGAGGTGGATGCAAGAGGCTGTTTCCGTGTGGATCTATAATCTTTACACACGTAGGCAATCCTTCTGTTAGAGGCAGAAGGAGGAGAAATGCTAAAGAGAGTTGCCCACTCGCTGGTATCTGACCACTGCTCACACGCTGATATTGATAATCTTCAGAGTAACAGTTTAAACAACCAACGGCGGTAGAGTTGCTGCCTCACAGCGCCAGAGACCCGGGTTCCATCCTGACTACGGGTGCTGTCTGTACGGAGTTTGTACGTTCTCCCCGTGACCTGCATGAGTAGGTTGTCTATTGCCTATTGTTTGTCCAAGATCTTCGGTTTCCTCCCATAATCAAAAGCCGTACAGGTTTGTAGGTTAATTGGCTTGGTGTCAATTGTCCCTAGTGTGTGTAGGGTGGTGTTAGTGTGCGGGGATTGCTAGTCGGTGCGGACTCGAAGGGCCTGTTCTGCGCTGTATCTCTAAACGAAACGAAACACTGCCACAAAAAACCTATCACATTGTGGAATCATTCAATGTATCAATTGAACTATCCTTGAAGTGTTTAGTGGTATTGTTCCTGCAGCTCACCTTGGCTATTAGACATCGTTGCTTCTCCAGCACACCGCAGCTGGCTGCTCCACACAACTGCTTACACTGGAAGTCTCCATTGGAAATCAGATTGAATATTAAATATTGACACAAATGGGAGCAAAGTTGCAGTGGCAGAAGGTGTGATTTTTGGACAGATGTTGCACAGAGTTAGATCATCAGTGAAATGTCCAGAGACGGATAAACACTTTGTGTTACAGCACTGTACAGGAATGTCAGTCACCCAGTAACACAATAGGTAATGGAATATTTTACACCAGTAACCAGTGAAGCAATGTGTCTACACTGCAGACCTGAAATCAGGAGCATTTCATATCCACACAGCTGTCCGTTAGTGTCGATACATGGCATTATGCTTCCAGAATGCTCTGTTCTCCTGTGTCAGTTTTGTCATTCGATTATAACCTAGAACAGTACAGCACCTGAACAGGCCCTTCAGCCCACAATGTCTGTGCTAAACATGATGCCAACTCCTCTGCCTGCACGTGATCCATATCCCTCCGTTCCCTGCGTATCCATGTGCCTGTCCAAAAGTCTCTTCAACACCACTATGGTATCTGCCTCCACCACCTCCCCCGGCAGCGCGTTACAGGCACCCTGTGAAATAAACCTATAGAAGGATGGATGGATGGATGGATGAGAGGGGATCTCATTGAAACATATAGAAGGATGAGAGGGTATCTCATTGAAACATATAAGATTGTTAAGGGCTTGGACACACTAGAGGCAGGAAACATGTTCCCGATGTTGGGGGAGTCCAGAACCGGGGCCACAGTTTAAGAATAAGGAGTAAGCCATTTAGAACGGAGACGAGGAAACACTTTTTCTCACAGAGAGTGGTGAGTCTGTGGAATTCACTGCCTCAGAGGGCGGTGGAGGCAGGTTCTCTGGATGCTTTCAAGAGAGAACTAGATAGGGCTCTTAAAAATAGCGGAGTCAGGGGATATGGGGAGAAGGCAGGAACGGGGTACTGATTGGGGATGATCAGCCATGATCACATTGAATGGCGGTGCTGGCTCGAAGGCCCAAATGGCCTACTCCTGCACCTATTATCTATTGTCTATAAACCTGTTGCGTGTATCTCCTTACTGTGACGGTTCACAGTGTTGGGTTGCAAGCTACCCGAGCGGAATATGAGGTGTTTGGTTGAGAGATACATCATGGAAACAGGCCTCTCAGCCCACCGTGTCCGCGCTAACCAATGATCAGCCAGTGATAAACGGTGATCTGCACGACGTTGGACTGTGGGAGGAAACCACAGCACCTGGGGAAAGCCCACGCTGTCCCAGGGTGAATGTACATACTCCCTAAAGACAGCACCTTTCGAACCCGAGTCTCTAGTGCCGTAAGGCAGCAACTCTACCTCTGCACCACTGTCTCTGTGGTTTGTGTGTGGCCTCACTCTGGCAATGGAGGAGGCCCAGGGCAAGGAGGTCAGTGTGGGAATGAGAAGTGGCATTAAAATGGTGAGCAAACGGGAGATCTGGGACTGATGTTATCACAGGGTCACGACCCGAAACCTCGCCCATTCCTTCTCTCCAGAGATGCTGCCTGTCCCGCTGAGTTACTCCAACACTTTGTGTCTATCTGCAATTCCTTCCTCCACACTGATATCACCGTGTGTGTTCTTCTTTTCATGTTACGGTGAACGTGCCTGTGTAATTGTGCCTCCTCATCCGCAGGTGTGGCTGCGACCAAGGAGGGAGGTGCCGCCGGTGCCTCTGATGGTTGTGGTGATGGCAGTCTCTTGGCGCACAGCTCCTCCGCTCATGGTGTTGGTCGTGCACGCCCGGTCTCTGAGTCAGTGGGCAGCCTGCCCCGGTCACACACGCTGGACCACGGGACACCTCCTCCCCCGGAGACGGAGACCGCCGGCAGGGCTGGTCCAGCGGCTCACCGAATGGCCTCAGCAACGCCGACATCTCGCCAGCCCACACCCCCGGGCAAGGTCCATGGGCCCAGCTCCGACAGCCTCGCCTCTATCCCCGCATCGTCCATGCAGGCCGCGGCTCACATCTACAGCCAGAGACTCTCACGGCCAAACTCCGCAACTCCAGGTCAGCAAAGCAGAGCTCTACCCCCCCAGCCTCTCTTTACTTGGCACTCTATAAAGCTGTGTTGATGATCACTAACAGGGCCGGCACGGTGGCGCAGCGGGTAGAGCTGCTGCCTCACAGCGCCAGAAACTGTGAGGCGGCAACTCTACCAACTTGTGCTACTGGTGCAGTGAATGGTCACTGTTTTGCCCAGTGCAGGGATGTAAACTGGAGATGGGGAGGGGAACGGGTGCTGTGGTCAGTGCAGAGTGATGGTGGCTGGGGGAAGTGCTGGTCAGTGGCTCCTGACTGTGGGCTGTGCCCCAGGACAGGCTGTACATAGACACTCATGCTGTGGCTCTTCCCCTCTCTGCAGGCACGGGTGGCCGCTGCACCCAGCGGCAGAGAAGCAGCGACGGAATCCACACGCCCGCTCCCCTTGACGATCTCAACCTGGTGCTGCAGCGCCTGGCGGCCAAACACAACCCCCGCCACTGGCCGCAGTCCACTCACATCAGCCTCCTGACACAGCACGTGAGTAACGGCCGCTCACTATCTCCAGCCGCCCACTATCTCCAGCCGCCCACTAACCCAGCCGCCCACTAACCCAGCCGCCCACTAACCCAGCCGCCCACTAACCCAGCCGCCCACTAACCCAGCCGCCCACTAACCCAGCCGCCCACTAACCCAGCCGCCCACTAACCCAGCCGCCCACTAACCCAGCCGCCCACTATCTCCAGCCGCCCACTAACCCAGCCGCCCACTAACCCAGCCGCCCACTAACCCAGCCGCCCACTATCTCCAGCCGCCCACTATCTCCAGCCGCCCACTATCTCCAGCCGCCCACTAACCCAGCCGCCCACTAACCCAGCCGCCCACTAACCCAGCCGCCCACTAACCCAGCTGGCGGCAAGTCCCCAGGGAGGGGCAGGCATGGTGGGAAGCGATGAGTGAAGGGAGGATGTGCTGAGGTCACGGTCTCTGTGGAAAGAGGAAAGCGGTGGGGAAGGGAAGATGTCAAAGGTGGTGGCGTCACATTGAGGTGGCGAACACACGTCAGAGAATGATGTGTTGTCCAGTCTGAAGAAGCCTCTCGACCCAAAACATCACCCATTCCGTCTCTCCAGAGATGCTGCCTGTCCTGCTCCAGTTACTCCAGTTGTTCTCAGAGGTGGATTCGTGAGATAGGGCTGGATAGGCATCAGTGCCATTTTTATTATTTATATTATTTCTTTACATTGCACTCACTATTCTGTGATAGTTCTCCAGTTTTTAATTTAGAGAGACAGCATGGAAACAGGCCCTTCGGCCCACCGAGTCCACGCCGACCACCGATTACCCGTTCACACCAGCTCTGTGTTATCCCACTTCCCCATCCACTCCCTACACACTAGGGACAATTTACGGAGATTAATTAACCTACAAACCCGCACGTCTTTGGGAAACCCTCACAGTCACATGGAGAACGTGCAAACTCTGCACAGACAGCACCCAAGGTCAGGATTGAACCCGGGTCTCTGTTGTTGTGATGCAGCGTTACCCGCTGCCCACTGGTGATGTGACTAATGCCCAGGCCGGGCTCCAGCATGTCTGAACCTGTGGCACTGTGCGGGGGAATGATCTGCCCTTGGCTGTGAGCGTTCAAGGATGACTTTCTTCATTGGACCTCTGGTGATTATCGTTGTAATTTAAAACAACAGTTGTGACCCAATTTTCTTTGGGAAGTATTGAGTGTAAACTGGATGGTCGCCATTGGTTTAGGCCATGTCCCGGTGGGATGACAGCTCCTCCCTCCCCTCTCCCGGGCAGTCAGCTAGAGCTGTGTGTACCCTGTCCACAGGTTCAGAACCACTGGCTGCGGACAGTGCTGGAGGCAGGGCTGCTCTGTTGCAGTTCAGTGGGGGATAATATAGACGCACGTACCAATCAAGTTGGACGTAGACTGGGGCAGATTCACCACAGCCACTCATAGTCACGTTTGCATCTAACGTCATAAGGTCAGAAATAATAGGAGCAGAATTAGGTCATTCGGCCTATCAAGTCTACTCACAATTCAATAAGGGCTGATCTATCTCTCCCTCCCAACCTCATTCTCCTACCTTCTCCCTATAACCCCTGACACCCGTACTAATCAAGAATTTATCTATCTCTGCCGCAAAAATATGCATTCACTTAAAAATACCCAATTCCTCAGATTCACCACCTTCTGACAAGATATTCCTCCTCATCTCCTTCCTAATGGAACATCCTTTAATTCTGAGGCTGTGACCTCCAGTCCTAGACTCTCCCACTAGTGGAAACATCCTCGCCACATCCACTCTATCCAAGCCTTTCACTATTCTGTACATTTCAATGAGGTCCCACCCTCATGCTTCTAAACTCCAGCGAGTATAGGCCCAGTGCCGACAAACACTCATCGTAGGTTAACCTACTCATTCCTGGGATCATTCCTGTAAACCTCCTCTGGACCCTCTCCAGAGCCAGCACATCCTTCCTCAGATATGGGGCCCAAAATTGCTCACAATATTCCACATGCGGCCTGACCACCACCTTATAGAGCCTCAGCATTACATCCCTGTTTTTGTATACAAGCCCTCTTGAAATAAATGCTAGCATTGAGTTTGCTTTATTTACTACCGATTCGACTTCCAGATTAACTTTTTGGGAATCCTGCACCAGCACTCCCATGTCCCTTTGCACCTCTGATTTCTGGATTCTCTCCCCATTTAGAAAATAGTCTAGGCCTTTATTCCTGCTACCAAAATGCATGACTCCACACTTTGCTACACTATATTCCATCTGCCACTTCTCTGCCCACTCTCTCAACCTGTCCAAGTCCTTCTGCAGAGTCCCTGCTTTCTCTACACTACCTGCCCCTCACCTATTTTCGTATCATCCGCAAACTTGGCCACAAAGCCTTCAATCCCCTCGTCCAAATCATTAATATACAACGTGAAGAGTAGCGGCCCCAGCACTGACCCCTGCGGAACTCCACTAGTCACTGGCAGCCAACCAGTAAAAGCCCCCTTTATTGCCACTCTTTGTCTTCTGCCATCCAGCCAACCTGCTATCCATGCTAGTATCTGCCCTTTGATACCGTGGGCTCTCATCTTCCTTAGCAGCCTCACGTGTGGCACCTTATCAAAGGCTTTCTGAAAATCTAAGTAAACAACGTCTACTGACTCTCCTTTGTCTGTCCTGCTATTTACTTCTTCAAAGAATTCCAGCAGATTGGTCTGGCAAGACCCACGGGTCTCCACTGACTCGTTGAACGGGTGGTTTTGTGACCCGCCTGCTGGGATGCTGTGATGCTCAGATGAGGGATGCTGCTAGCTTCACCCCTGCCCACCAACCACACTGTACAGTGTTGGTGAGACCACACTGGGAGCTAGCACTGTGTGCAGTCCTGCTCACCCTGGAAAGGTTCACCAGGATGTTAGATGCTTGCTTCGTTGTTGCCTTCTCCGAGCTAACAATCATCTATTCTACATCCCCTTTGTCTCATTTTCACACCTTACACTTCCTTATCTCTGTATCTACCTCTCTCTTGACTCAGTCTGAAGAAGGGTCTCGACCCGAAACCTCACCCATTCTTCTCTCCAGAGATGCTGCCTGTCCCTGAGTTACTCCAGCATTTTGTGTCTATCTTTGGTGTAAAGCAGCATCTTTCAAGACAGAGCTAGATCGGGCGCTTAAAGATAGCGGAGTCAGGGGATATGGGGAGAAGGCAGGAACGGGGTACTGATTGGGGATGATCAGCCATGATCACATTGAATGGCAGTGCTGGCTGGAAGGGGCGAATGGGCCTACTCCTGCACCTATTGCCTATTGTCTATCTGCAGTTCGTTCCTCCACCAGGATGTTACCGGGACTTGTAGGCTTGAGTTACAGGGAGAGGGTGGACAGACTGGAGGAGCTTGTTTCTTTGGAGCGCAGGAAGCTGAGGGGTGACCTTATTGAAGTGTACTGCATCATGAGGGGTGTGGATAAAGTGAATGCTCAGTCTTTTTCCCAGGGTGAAGGAATCCAAAACCACAGGGAATAGCTTTAAGGGGAGAGGGGAGAGATTTCAGAAGGACCTGTGCAGAGGTAATGTGTTCAGTTGGAGGGAAGTGTATCTGGAATAAGCTGCCAGAGGAAGCTGGAGAAGTGGATGTATTTTTTACTTTGACTATCAACAGGTATTGGCTAGGAATGATTCAGAGGCAAATGAGGATATAGCCCCTCATCCTCCTGCGCTCCAAGCATAGAGCTTGGTTAGCACAAGCTGTGCTGTATACCTCCTTGACTCTGCAGAGGTGTTTGACAAAAGCGGAGTCATGGGATATGGGGAGCAGGCAGGAACGGGGTACTGATTGGGGATGATCAGCAATGATCACATTGAATGGCGGTGCTGGCTCGAAGGGCTGAATGGCCTACTCCTGCACCTATTGTCTATTGTCTACTGTCTAACTCGTGCACGGGTGTAGTGTCATAGAGTGTGGAAAATGGCCCTTCGGCCCAACTTGCCCACACCGGCCTACATGTCCCAGCTACACTAGTCCCACCTGCCTGCTCTTGATCCATATCCCTCCAAACCTGTCCTATCGTTGTACCAGTCTAACTGTTTCTTAGACGTTGGGATAGTCCCTCCTCTGGCAGCTTGTTCCATACACCCACCACCCTTTGTGGAAATGTTACCCCTCAGATTCCATTTAAATCTTTTCCCCTTCACCTTAAACCTATGTCCTCTGGTCCTCGATTCCCCTACTCTGGGCAAGAGACTGTGCATCTACCCGTTGCTTGAGAAAGAACTGTAGATGCTGGAAAAACCGAAGGCAGATAAAAAATGCTGGAGAAACTCAGCGGATGAGGCAGCATCTATGGAGCGAAGGAATAGGTGACGTTTCGGGTCGAGACCCTTATTCTTCAGACTCTGAAGACTGACTTCTTCGTTCATCGGAAGAAGGGTCTCGAATTGGCGACGTTTCGGGTCGAGACCCTTCTTCTTCCAAAGAAGGGTCGCGACCCGAAACGTCACCTATCCCTTCGTCCCCGTAGATGCTGCCTCACCCGCTGAGTTTCTCCAGCATTTTTGTCCACTTTGGCTGCATGTGTGGTCCGTGACTGATGCGCTGCATCTGGGCTTGGCCACGCCGCGCTGCATCTCGACAATGCTTGTGCGCAAGAATGCAGTGAATGAGCGGAGGCATGAAGGCGGGCCTCCTCCCAGCCCCAGACCCACCTTGTTATTCTCAGCTGCTGCTGAAGGATCCCCGCCAGCGGATCAAGTGAGGGATGGAAATAGACCACACAGAAATCAGATGAATGCCTTCAGCCTAACAAAAATATATAGATCAGGTTACAGTCTACTTCGCATGGAAATAGAGATTCCACTTGCCTTTCAGCAGCAAGAGTGGAGAAGTATGATACTTTTTTAATTTATGTTTAGTTTGACTTCACTTTTGAAGGCTGTATCTGCAGCTTAATCTCCCAAAAGGCAGCCGTGGCTCGGTGGAGAGCAGTCTCGGATGTGAGAGGCAGCAACTACACTGATGTACAGAGGGATCTCGCCATCCATGTCTCTGACTCCCTGAAACTGGCCTCACAAGTGGAGTAGTAAAGAGGCCGTGTGGTGTGCCTGCCTGATGGGCCAGCACAGACATTGTGGGCTGAAGGGCCTGTTCCAGTGCTGTACTGTTCTATGTTGTGTGAGGTGGGTTCTTTTAGTTTTAGTTTTAGAGACACGGTGCAGAAACAGGCCCATCGGCCCACGGAGTCCACATTGACCATCACACACTGGGACAATTGACACTTATTATACCAAGTCGATTTACCTACATAGTTGTATGTCTTTGGAGTGTGGGAGGTAACCGCAGATCCTGGAGAAAACCCACCCGGGTCACGGGGAGAACGTACCAACTCCGTACAGACAGCACCCGTAGTCAGGATGGAACCCGGGTCTCCGGCGCTGCAACAACTGTGCCACCCTGGGTGATTGTGATTCAGCTGAGGCCATGAAGACAGTGGAAGGGGCAGAGTACTCCTGGCAAAAGGCACATTCTCACAGCTTCACCGCCTCCTCTGCCTTCATCATAAATAATCTGGAGCTGTGTCCTTGTTTAATCTGAATGTCTCGTTTCCCCGTCATTTTGTGGCTCTCTTGTTTGTTTTCACTCACTGTCCTTTCTTGTTTTGCCCTGTCATAGTCGTACAGCAGGGAATCAGGCCCTTCGGCCCAACTTGCCCATGCCAACCCACATGTCCCATCTACACTAGTCTCACCTGTCCATGTTTGGCCCGTGTCCCTCTAAACCTTTCCTATCCATGAACATGTCCAACAGTCTTTTAAACGTTGCTGCCTCAACCACGTCCTCAGGCAGCTTGTTCCATACACCCAAACCCTCTGTGTCAAACCCTCTGCCTGCCTTGTGTAGTTGATGTGTCATTTATGTACCCGGTGCCTCTGTGTGTTGCCTGTGATGCTGCTGCAAGCAGGGATTTTCATTGTACTGATCCATAAGGTCACCAACATTCTCACTCCAAAATAAGGGATAAATTCCCGAGGGCAATTCGTTGACCGACTTGGCTGTGGCTGGGTGAATGATGAGTTGGCCCGGGTGCTGGACTGCACACAAAGCCCAGCCGGCGGGCCGGCTGTGGAGTTTCGGCCCGGGCCGCGCGACGTCGCTCGCAAAGTCCGGCGCCCTGTCCAACTCGTGAATCGATGTTCGGCCCATGAGAAGGAGGGGTGGTGGTGTCGGCGGTCAGCGAAGGTCCAAAGGTTGGACAGCTGGCCGGGCTGCCGACCGACCGACGGGGCCACGGGCGAGGCGCTGCTGCTGCTGCACTCCATGGGCTGCACTACGTCAGGACGGGTGAAGCGGGGCCGGACGTGGCACTCCGACCCGACAGTCCCTCGACCCGAGTTGCAGCAGTCAAATGCGGGACAAGGGTGGTCCCGTACGGGACAAACCAATTTAGCCCAAAATACGGGATGTCCCGGCTAATACGGGGCAGTTGGCAACAACCCTTCCTGTACCTCACTGTGACCATATACTCAAGCTGACGACTCCTTTCTGCACCTCAGCTCCTTCACCCTCTGTGAGTGCTGGAGCTCGTGATGTCTTGTGGAATGCTCCATATTTGAAGGCAGAGCTGTAAAGGTTGAGGGGCAAGGTTTAAAGGACATGTGCAGGTGCCCAATATGTGCCGCTGGACATGGTGGTGGAGGCCAGTACTATACTGGTGTTTGAGAGGTTTTTAGTTGCAGCCTCACAGCGCCGGAGAGAGCTACGTGTGCTGTTTGCACGGAATTTGCACGTTCTCCCCGTGACCACGTGGGTTTTCTCCGGGTGCTCCAGTTTCCTCCCACACTCCAAAGACATACAGGATTGTAGGTTAATTGGCTTTGGTATGGTGTAAAATTGTCCCTAGTGTGTAGGATAGTGTTAGTAGTGTACGGGGTGATCGCTAGGCAGCACGGTCTCAGTGGGCCAAAAAACCTGTTTCCGTGCTGTATCTCTAACGTCTAAAGATAGGCACATGGATGTGCAGGGAATGGAGGGATGTAGATCACGTGCAAACTGAGATTACTTTAATTTGGCATCCTGCATGATACGGATATTGTGAGCCAAAGAGCCTGTTCCTGCGCTTTCACATTCCATGTCCCCTCAATTACAGGTCCGTCCCTTCCTCTGTCCTGTCCTGCTACACCCCCAGCTGCCTCACTCATCCACACTCACCCTCTGCCAGGAGCTCTCTCTGTCTCTGTCTCTCTCTCTCTGTCTCTGTCTCTCTCGCTCTCTCTCCCTCTGTCTCTCTCTGTCTCTCCCTCTGTCTCTCTTTGTCTCTCCCTCTATCCCTCTCTCTCTCTCTCTCCCTCTCCCTCTTGCGTCTCTCTCCCTCTGTGTCTCTCTCCCTCTGTCTCTCCCTCTCAGCCTTTGCCTCTCCCCCTCTGTCTTTCCCTCTCTCCCTCTCTGTCTGTCTTTCCCTCTCTCCCTCTCTCCCTCCCTCCCTCTGTCTCTCCCCCTCCACGTCCCCTCACCTTGCTGCCACCTGTGTAGGCCTCTCTTGCCTGTGTGTGATCAGACCCTGCTTTGTGTCAGCTCATCACGTGTGGTGGCTGGTTGCCTGGTAATAGTGAAGTGGAATGTGTCCTGGCTGATCCACTCCCTGTTGGTGGTCTTGAATTATATTTAGTTCCCAGCTATTGTGATGGTGCTTCATTGTGCTGGATGAAATATCCAGCATGTTTTAATCTTGCCGTAACTGAGGGACAGCAGACAAACAGGCAGCATTGTTGTTAGTGAGAAGAGGCCTTTCAGACAGTGTAGTCTGTAGATAAAAGTTCCAAGCAACCTGAAATCCAAGTGAGTCGGGGTGGCAGTTAATGGAGGGCTATTACTAGGGAGTAGCTGCTTGGGAAGCTGAAAGGGCTGAAGGTGGATAAGTCACCTGGGCCGGATGGACTGCACCGTAGGGTTCTGAAAGAGGTGGCTGTAGAGATTGTGGAGGCATTGACAGTGGGCAGAGAAGTGGCAGATGGAATATAGTGTAGCAAAGTGTGGAGTCATGCGTTTTGGTAGCAGGAATAAAGGCGTAGACTATTTTCTAAATGGGGAGAGAATCCAGAAATCGGAGGTGCAAAGGGACTTGGGAGTGCTGATGCAGGATTCCCAAAAAGTTAATCTGGGAGTCGAATCGGTAGCAAAGAAAGCAAACTCAATGCTAGCATTTATTTCACGAGGGCGAGAATACAAAAACAGCGATGTAATGCTGAGGCTCTATAAGGCGATGGTCAGGCCGCATTTGGAAGAATTTTGGGCATGGTATCTGAGGAAGGATGTGCTGGCTCTTGAGAGGGTCCAGAGGAGGTTTACAAGAATGATCCCAGGAATGAATGAATGAATAAGTTTATTGGCCAAGTATGTTCACATACAAGGAATTTGCCTTGGTGCTCTGCCCGCAAGTGACAACATGACATACGGTAAACTATTAAGAATAAAACATAAAACATTAAAACATTAAGAATAAAACATTACAGTTTAAACATGTGAATGAAATAAAATACTAGAGCAAAAGGAGGCTACAGATTATTGGTTTTTGAGTAGAGCTACTACTCGTGGAAAAAAGCTGTTTTTTTGTCTGGCTGTGGCAGCTTTGACAGTCCGGAGTCGCCTTCCAGAGGGAAGTGATTCAAAGAGTTTGTGGCCAGGTTGAGAGGGGATAGAGATGATCTTACCCGCTCGCTTCCTGGCCCTTGCAGTGTACAGTTCATCAATGGGGGAATGAGTGGGTTAACCTATGATGACGTTTGTCGGCACTGGGCCTGTACTCGCTGGAGTTTAGAAGAATGAGGCGGGACCTCATTGAAATTTACCGAATAGTGAAAGGCTTGGATAGAGTGAATGTGGAGAGGATGTTTCCACTAATGGGAGAGTCTAGGACTAGAGGTCACAGCCTCAGAATTAAAGGACATTCTTTTAGGAAGGAGATGAGGAGACATTTCTTTAGTAGGAGGGTGGTGAATCTGTGGAATTATTTGCCACAGAAGACTGGAGGCCAAGTCAGTGGATATTTTTAAGACAGAGATAGATAGATTCTTGATTATTACGGGTATCAGGAGTTATGGGGAGAAGGCAGGAGAATGGGGTTAGGAGGTAGAGATAGATAAGCCATGACTGAATGGTGGAGTAGACTTGGATCGAATGGCCTAATTCTGCCCCTATCACTTTGATCTTATGACTACGGGTGCTGTCTGTACGGAGTTTGTATGATCCCCCCCTGACCTGCGTGGGTTTTCTCCGCGAAGTTCTGCTTTCCTCCCACACTGCAAAGATGTACAAGTTGGTCGGTTACGTGGCTTGGTCTAAGTGTATAGGATAGAGCTAGTGTGCGGGGATCTCTGGTCAGCACGGACTCGGTGGGCCGAGGGGCTTGTTTTCGCCCTGCATCGCTAAACTAAACTAAACTTTTGATGAGAATGCGGCTTTATTCTCTTGTACCAAGCTGTTTCTTGTAGGATCTCTGTTTTTTCACAACGTACGCCAGTTACAATTGACAATAGGTGCAGGAGTAGGCCATTCAGCCCTTCGAGCCAGCGTACTAGTAGAGGCTGTGGAAATGAGAACCCGTCAAGTATCAGGGCTCCAGAATGCCTCGGGCAAAAGCTCCCTTCAAATCCTAACCTCAATATTTTAGTAAATGGATCCATCTAGATACGACTATTTTTGATAATAAACGTTGATAATCCAGCCGGTTCCCCTGTTGATAAATCCCACTAATCCACTATTTCAAATTCCTCAAAATCTGCAACCTGCCGTCAATGGTTCACAGGTACATTATGGTTACATGTACCTGGTACAGTGATGTCCCCTTCCAGTCTCAAGAAGGGTTCTGACACAAAACACCACCCATCCATGTTCTCCACAGATGCTGCCTGACTCGCTGAGTTACTCCAGCACTCTGTGAAACGTCACCTATCCATGTTCTCCACAGATGCTGCCTGACCCGCTGAGTTACTCCAGCACTCTGTGCCCTGTTTTGTGAATCAGCATCTGCATTTCCTTGTCTCTACTCCTGTCTGACCAGTCTGATTGCTTGGTATGAAGAGGCAACAAATTATGTCCATGAAGGCCGTGCGGTGGATGTGATGTACGTGGAGTTTAGTGAGGCCTCTGACAAGGGTCCGTGTAGGCTCCGTGCACCAAAGGTTATGGCGCATGGGATCCAGGGTAAGTTGTAAATATGATCTAGAGTAGCGCAGCGGTAGAGTTGCTGCCTTACAGCGCTGGAGACCTAGGTTCCATCCAGACTACGGGTGCTGTCTGTACGGAGCTTGCACGTTCTCCCCGTGACCTGCGTGGATTTTCTCTGAGATCTTCAATTTCCTCCAAAAACGTACAGGTTTACTGGTGAATTGGCTTGCTATAAATATAAATTGTCCCTAGTGTGTGTAGGATAGTGTTAATGTGCGGAGATTGCTGGTTGGCGCGATTCGGTGGGCCGATGGGCCTGTTTCCGCGCTGTATCTCTAAACTAAACTAAACTAAATTGTCTTGGCAAAAGGAGGCAGATTGGTGATTGGAGAGGTGGTGTTTGCCCCACAGTGCTGTTTGTATGTACGTGGATGTGGGGGGCAGCATTGACAGAGTGTGGAGGATGAACAGGCTGCAGAGAGATATTGATCTGAAATGGGCTGAGAAATGGCAGGCGCAGTTTGATGCAGACTAATGGGAAGCACCACAGAGGCTGTGCCAAACGTTCCTGGGCAATGGTGAGCAAGTTTCGTGCCTCTGCTCACATTTCTCCAATTTAACATCACCATTTTCCCTCCTGGAAATATTCATCATGAATACTTGATTAATTGTATGATGTGTTTTGATGTGACAAAATGTGTGTGTGTGCGTGTGTGCACGTGCGTCTGTGGGACTATGTGTGTACATTTGCACATGTTTGTGTGATTGTGCATGTGTGACTTTGTGCGTGTCTGCGTAACTACGTATGCGTGACTGCATTTGTGTGTGACATGTGCATGTGTGTTTGCGAGTCTGCACACGCCTGTGTTGGTGTGTGTGACTGCATGCGTGACTGTGTGCGTGTGTCTGTGTTTGCGTGTCTGCACATGCCTATGTTGGTGTGTGTGTGTGACTGCATGCGTGTCTGTGTGTGCATGACAGTATATGCGTGTGTTTGTTTGCATGTGCACGTGCCTATGTTGTGTGTGTGTGTGACTGCATGCGTGTCTGTTTGTGCATGACTACATGTACGTGACTGCATGTGCGTGTGCCTGTGTTTGCGTGTGTCTGCACGTGCGTGTGTCTCTGTACTGGGTGATGCTGTGGCCACTCTGCCCACTGATCCTCCCTTCTGTTCTCTCTTAGTTATCGCACATGGGGCTGGGGAGAGGAGCCCTGAACAGAGGGAATGCGTTTGTGTCTCCAGCTACGCAGTGGCCAGTGGGTGGCCTGGTGCCAGCACGGACCGTCCACTCTGGCCTGCAGCCCCCTGCTGCTGCGAGTGTGGACAGAGCTGCCGCTGCAAGTGTGGACAGAGCTGCCGCTCCAGCCTCCTGGTAAGCTTGAATTATCTCCCCACTTCTCCCAAATATACTTGTTGTTCTACACCCAGAGGGTCTGCTGTGTTTGTGTCGTCGTGCCGGGCAGCTGGGTGGGGTCACAAGTCACTGGGTGGGGTCACGGGTCACTGGGTGGGGTCAGGGGTCACTGGGTGGGGTCAGGGGTCACTGGGTGGGATGGGATGTGACGGGTTGGGGTGGGGCGGGGCAGCCACTCTGCAACTCAGCAAACACTCTGTCAGGCCATCAACTGCTGCAAATTGTTAGCAGGTGACTGAACACAGCGGTGACATGGGGAGTGTAGTGACACGGGGAGTGTAGTGACACGGGGAGCTGGAGAATAGGCAATGTTTCGGGCCGAAACCCTTTTTCAGTCTGAAGAAGGGTTTCGGCCCGAAACGTTGCCTATTTCCTTCGCTCCATAGATGCTGCAGCACCCGCTGAGTTTCTCCAGCATTTTTGTGTGCCCTATCTATGTACCTGTCTAACTGTTTCTTAAACAAAGGGATAGTCCCAGCCTCAACTACCTCCTCTGGCAGCTTGTTCCACACACCCACTAGCCTCTGTGTGGCGGTAGGGAGGTGGGTGGCAGTGGGACTGGGGGATAATACTAACTGAGTGTGGAGGCCAGTGGGAATAGCCAGAAAAAGCAGCCTACCAGAGGACTGGGAGAAATTCAGAGTCCAGCAGAGGAGGACAAAGGGCTTAATTAGGAAAGGGAAAATAGATTATGAAAGAAAACTGGCAGGGAACATAAAAACTGACTGCAAAAGCTTTTATAGATATGTGAAGAGAAAAAGATTAGTTAAAACAAATGTAGGTCCCTTGCAGTCAGAAACAGGTGAATTGATCAAAGGTCAAGGTCAAGGTCAAAAACTTTATTTGCCATTTGTGCTTACACACATAGGAACTCTTGTGCGGCTATTCAGAGAGTCAAGTTACGTTAAAAACTTAAAATTAAATTTTTTTTAATTTTTAAAAAAATTTAAAAAGACACACAGAAGACACATAGAGCATTGTAGCTTGCACAAACACTATATCAGGACATCAGTTCATTTTGTTGTGTTTTGGCCAAGAGTCTCACTGTTGCAGGGAAGAAGCTCTTAAAAAAGCGTGTTCTTTTTGTGGCGATACTGTCCGCTCGTCTGTGCCTGAGGTTGTATGTGCAGTTTTTGTGTTTGAGCAGGGAGTGAGCTGGATGTAGTGTGTCTCTAATGATTCTCCCTGCTCTTTTTTGACAGCGCTGTGTGTAGATTGTGTCCATGGAGGGGAGTTCAGTTCTGATGATCCTCTCAGTAGTCTTTATGACTCTTTGCAGAGCCTTCCTCTCTATCTGTGTGGTGTTTCCATACCACACCGTGATGCCTGTGGTGAGGATGCTCTCTACCAGTCCTTTGTAGACCTGGGTGAGAGGGCGACAGTGCAGACCAGCTTTTCTGAGCAGCCTGATGAAGTACAGTCTCTGCTGGGCTTTTTTCACTGTGGCTGCAGTGTTCAAAGTCCAGTTCAGATCTGATGTTATTTGTAGTCCCAGGTATCTGTAACTGTCAGCCCTCTCCACCACAGTCCCCTTGATGATGAGGGGCTGCAGGGGGGGTGGATTTTTTCTGAAGTCCATTATTATTTCTTTTGTCTTGTCTGTGTTGAGGCTTAGGTCGTTCACCTCACCATAGGCAAGAATGTCGTTCACCAGACTCCTGTAGCCCGACTCGCCCCCCCCCTTGATGAGGCCCAGGATGGTGGTATCATCCGCATACTTAATAATGATGGTGTTTTCCTGGGTGGAGACACAGTCGTGTGTGTACAGGGTGAAAAGTTTGGGACTGAGACAGCAGCCTTGTGGTGATCCTGTGCTGACGGTGAGCTCTGCAGACACCCTCCTTCCCATCCTCACCACCTGTGGTCTTTCAGTCAGGAAATCTAAGATCCAGTTGCAGGTGGAAGTCGGGACGCCGAATTGATCATGGGGAACAAGGACATGGCAGACCAATTGAATAACTACTTTGGTTCTGTCTTCACTAAGGAAGACATAAATAATCTGCCGGAAATAGCAGGGGATCGGGGTCAAATGAGATGGAGGAACTGAGTGAAATCCAGGTTAGCCAGGAAGTGGTGTTAGGTAAATTGAATGGATTAAAGGCCAATAAATCCCCAGGGCCAGATAGGCTGCATCCCAGAGTACTTAAGGAAGTAGCCCCAGAAATAGTGGATGCATTAGTGATAATTTTTCAAAACTCTTTAGATTCTGTAGTAGTTCCTAAGGATTGGAGGGTAGCTAATGTAACCCCACTTTTTAAAACGGGGAATTACAGACCAGTTAGTCTAACGTCGGTAGTGGGGATCAGTTATTAAAGATGGGATAGCAGCACATTTGGAAAGTGGTGAAATCATTGGACAAAGTCAGCATGGATTTATGAAAGGTAAATCATGTCTGACGAATCTTATAGAATTTTTCGAGGATGTAACTAGTAGAGTGGATAAGGGAGAACCAGTGGATGTGTTATATCTGGACTTTCAGAAGGCTTTCGACAAGGTCCCACATAAGAGATTAGTGTACAAACTTAAAGCACACGGTATTGGGGGTTCAGTATTGATGTGGATAGAGAACTGGCTGGCAGACAGGAAGCAAAGAGTAGGAGTAAACGGGTCCTTTTCACAATGGCAGGCAGTGACTAGTGGGGTACCGCAAGGCTCAGTGCTGGGACCCCAGCTATTTACGATATATATTAATGATTTGGAAGAGGGAATTGAATGCAACATCTCCAAGTTTGCGGATGACACAAAGCTGGGGGGCAGTGTTAGCTGTGTGGAGGATGCTAGGAGGCTGCAAGGTGACTTGGATAGGCTGGGTGAGTGGGCAAATGCATGGCAGATGCAGTATAATGTGGATAAATGTGAGGTTATCCACTTTGGTGGCAAAAACAGGAAAGTAGACTATTATCTGAATGGTGGCCGATTAGGAAAGGGGGAGATGCAACGAGACCTGGGTGTCATGGTACACCAGTCATTAAAAGTAGGCATGCAGGTGCAGCAGGCAGTGAAGAAGGCGAATGGTATGTTAGCATTCATAGCAAAAGGATTTGAGTATAGGAGCAGGGAGGTTCTACTGCAATTGTACAGGGTCTTGGTGAGACCACACCTGGAGTATTGCGTACAGTTTTGGTCTCCTAATTTGAGGAAAGACATTCTTGCCATAGAGGGAGTACAGAGAAGGTTCACCAGACTGATTCCTGGGATGTCAGGACTTTCATATGAAGAAAGACTGGATAGACTCGGTTTGTACGCGCTAGAATTTATAAGATTGAGGAGGGATCTTATAGAAACTTACAAAATTCTTAAGGGGTTGGACAGGCTAGATGCAGGAAGATTGTTCCCGATGTTGGGGAAGTCCAGAACAAGGGGTCACAGTTTAAGGATAAGGGGGAAATCTTTTAGGACCGAGATGAGGAAAACATTTTTCACACAGAGAGTGGTGAACCTCTGGAATTCTCTGCCACAGAAGGTAGTTGAGGCCAGTTCATTGGCTATATTTAAGAGGGAGTTAGATGTGGCCCTTGTGGCTAAAGGGATCAGGGGGTATGGAGAGAAGGTAGGTACAGGACACTGAGTTGGATGATCAGCCATGATCATATTGAATGGCGGTGCAGGTTCGAAGGGCCGAATGGCCGACTCCTGCACCTATTTTCTATGTTTCTATTTTTCTATGAATACTTTGCTTGGTCCACATCTTCATGGTGTACGGTTTGTTCAGGCTAGTTTGTCAGACTCTGGCTGTGAATCCGTCTGCATAATGATGCAAAACCATGCTACTGCTGGATGTTTGCTTCAATCACAAGTGTCTGCACTGCTCTCTGTCAAAGTTCATAAGTGATAGGAGCAGAATTAGGCCATTCAGTCCATCAAGTCTTCTCCGCCATTCAATCATGGCTGAGCTATCTCTCGCTCCGAACCCCATTCTGCTGCCTTCGCCCCATAAACTCTGACACCCGTACTAATCAAGAATCTACCTATCTATATCTGCCTTAAATATACCTGACTTGGCCTCCAGAGCATTATGTGGCAAATAATTCCACAGATTCACCACCCACTGACTAAAAAAAAGCCTCCTCATCTTCCTATAGGAACGTCCTTTAATTCTGAGGCTGTGACCTCTAGTCCTCTACTCTCCCACTAGTGGAAACATCCTCTCCACATCCACTCTATCCAGGCCTTTCACTACTTATTAAGTTTCAATGAGGTCCCCCCTCATTCTTCTAAACTCCAGCAAGTACAGGCCCAGTGCCGTCAAACGCGCATCATATGTTAACCCACTCATTCCTGGGATCATTCCTGTAAACCTCCTCTGGACCCTCTCCAGAGCCGCCACATCCTTCCTCAGATATGGTGCTCAAAATTGCTCACAATATTCCAGATGCGGCCTGACCAGCACCTTATAGAGCCTCAGCATTACATCCCTGTTGTTGTATACTGCTCGCATTGAGTTTGCTTTCTCACTTCCGATTCGACTTGCAGATGAACTTTTTGGGAATATTGCACCAACACTCCCAAGTCCCTTTGCACCTCTGATTTCTGGATTCTCTCCCCATTTAGAAAATAGTCTACGCCTTTATTCCTGCTACCAAAATGCATGGCTCCACACTTTGCTACACTATATTCCATCTGCCACTTCTCTGTCCACTCTCCCAACCTGTCCAAGTCCTTCTGCAGAGTCCCTGCTTTCTCTACACCACCTGCCCCTCCACCTATTTTCGTGTCATCCGCAAACTTGGCCACAAAGCCTTCAATCCCCTCATCCAAATCATTTATATATAACGTGAAGAGTAGCGGCCCCAGCACCGACCCCTGCGGAACTCCGCTATTCACTGGCAGCCAACCAGTAAAAGCCCCCTTTATTGCCACTCTTTGTCTTCTGCCATCCAGCCAACCTGCGATCCATTAAAAGTGATAGGTGGATACAGGTGAGCAAGGTGGTTGGCAGATGAGTGGAGATAGTGATAAAACTAGAGGTGAAAAGGAGACAAAGGGTGTCACGGAGCACCTTGCCGATGCCGACCATCATGCCCCATCCACACTAGTCCCACCTGCCTTCATTTGGCCCTTATTTGTCTAAACCTGTCTTAACCATGTGCCTGTGCAAATGTTGTTATAGTCTCTGCCTCAACTACCTCCTCTGGCAGCTCGATCCACACACTCAGCACCCTCTGAGTGCCCTGCCCCTCAGGTTCCCATTAAATCTTTCCCCTCGCATCTTAAACCTAGTTCTTGCTTCTCTGATTCATGATTCCCCAAATCAGATGTCAGAGAAGGAAAGGAGAGGAGGAGTGGAATGTAAAGCCAAAGAGAGGGACGAACGAAGGTAGAGAAGTGCCAGCCATTGACTGACGTTTCGGAGAGCCCTTCCCACCACATGGGTCTGAGGATGTTTAGTTCATTGTCACGTGTACCGAGGTACAGTGTTAAGCTTTTGTTCACCTGCATCTCCTCCAACCTCATCTATTGCATCCGCTGCTTTAGATGTCAGCTGATCTACATCGGTGAGACCAAGCGTAGGCATGGCGATCGCTTCGCCCAACACCTCCGCACAGTCCGCATTAACCAACCTGATCTCCCTGTGGCTCAGAACTTCAACCCCTCCCATTCCAAATCCGACCTTTCTGTCCTGGGCCTCCTCCGTGGCCAGAGTGAGTACCACCGGAAATTGGAGTAGCAGCACCTCGTATTCCACTTGGGCAGTCTGCACCCTAGCGGCATAAACATTGAATTCTCCAATTTCCGGTAGCCGTGTCAACAAAATAGAGAGAGTACAGAGGAGATTTACTAGAATGTTGCCTGGGTTTCAGCAACTAAGTTACAGAGAAAGGTTGAACAAGTTAGGGCTTTATTCTTTGGAGCGCAGAAGGTTAAGGGGGGACTTGATAGAGGTTTTTAAAATGATGAGAGGGATAGACAGAGTTGACGTGGAAAAGCTTTTCCCACTGAGAGTAGGGAAGATTCAAACAAGGGGACATGACTTGAGAATTAAGGGACTGAAGTTTAGGGGTAACATGAGGGGGAACTTCTTTACTCAGAGAGTGGTAGCTGTGTGGAATGAGCTTCCAGTGAAGGTGGTGGAGGCAGGTTCGTTTTTATCATTTAAAAATAAATTGGATAGTTATATGGATGGGAAAGGAATGGAGGGTTATGGTCTGAGCGCAGGTATATGGGACTAGGGGAGATTATGTGTTCGGCACGGACTAGAAGGGTCGAGATGGCCTGTTTCCGTGCTGTAATTGTTATATGGTTATATGGTTATATGGTAGCCCTGGCTGTCTCCTCCCCTTCTCAGCTCTCCCTCAGCCCTCTGGCTCCTTCTCTTCCTTTCTCCTTTCTTCTCCCCACCCCCCCCCCCCCCCCCCCCCCCACCCCCACCCCCCCACCCTACATCAGTCTGAAGAAGGGTTTCGGCCTATTTCCTTCGCTCCATAGATGCTGCTGCACCCGCTGAGTTTCTCCAGCACTTTTGTCTACCTAGCGGAAAGACTACACATGATTACAATCGAGCCATTTACAGTGTAGGGATACATGATGAGGGTGCGATGTCCCTTTACTCACCCGCGCCCTGGATCGGCATGTGTGTGGGGGGAGATTCTCCTCTCTCAGCCTACGGGAGAGCTACTGGAGATGAAGGTTTCACTGCAGCCATCAATCCCCCCCCCCCTCCCCTGCTCACTGTCTGTGCACCTGGCAGCCCGCTCCTGCCTCTTGCTTCCACTGAGTTGCTGGCAGGACAGTGAACGATGTGAATTCCTCAGCCAGACGCCTCCCCTCCTGCAACTCTCGGTGATAGCGATAATACTTTACACTTTACTTTAGACTTTAGCGATACAGCGTGGAAACAGGCCCTTCGGCCCAGTGAGTCCATGCCGACCAGAGATCGCTCCATACACGAGCACAATCCTACACACTAGGGACAATTCACAAATTACAGAAGCCAATTAACCTACAAACCATCACATCTTTGGGATGTGGGAGGAAACCGGAGCAGCCGGAGAAAACCCACGCAGTCACAGGGAGAACGTACAAACTCCGTACAGACAGCACCCATGGTCAGAATGGAACCCGGGTCTCTGGCACTGTGAGGCAGCAGCTCTACCCGCTCTACTTGCCGCCCGTGTGTGTGCTGATGGTTTAGGGCAGAGTGGTGAAGCTCTGCCAGCTCTGGTTGCCGCTGCCATCCGCGGGTAGCAGGCCGCTATCCAGCAATGATTGAACAATGGGGAAAGGTGTTGTGTGCTGTGTCTTCCATGCTGTTTACTGGGGTTGAAACCAAGCTGTATGAGAGGTGTTAGAAAAATAACTTGCGACCGTCCAGTGGGTTTCAACAAAAGCAACTTTCCGCACAACCTTTCACCAATCCATCTGCTGCAGGAAAGATGGCACAGCGGGTAGAAACGCTGCCTCAGAGCATCAGAGACCCGGTTTCCATGCTGACCTCGGATGCTGTCTGTGTGGAGTTTGCACATTCTCCCTGTGACCGCGTGGGTTTCCTCCGGGTGCTCCGGTTTCCTCCCCACACCCCAAAGACATGCAGGTTTGCTGTGATTTGCTGCTGCTTCTTCGTTCGTGTGGCGTGCACAGCCTAAAGTTGTAGGACAACTTGTTCTATTTGATCTTCCGTTTGTGCACGTCGAGTTGATTGCATTAGTCGAAACAGGGCGGACCACATTAAGGTTGCAATCTTCCACCCCTGATTTGCTGCTGGTGTATAGGGAGAGGATCCAAAAGTGGGATGACATCGAACTAGTGTAAACGGGTGATGAATGGTCAGCGTGGACTCCGTGGGCCAAAGGGCCTGTTTCTGGGCTCTATAATTAAAACTGAAAACTAAGTTGCAGAGACTATTTACGAGGATGTTGCCAGAACTCAAGTGCCTAAGCTATAGGGAGGAATTGGGCAGGCTAGAACTCTCTTCCTTGGGGCTCAGGGTGCTGAGAATTGAGATCCTCGGGGCGATACGGCAGGAACAGGAGACGTTGATAGGAGAGGGAAGGACAGGACCTGCATGTGAAGGGCAGCCTTGGAAGGCTATGGACAAGTGGCAAGTGGGACTAGCTTGGTCAAGCAGCTTGGTGGGCTTGGATGAGTTGGGCCGATGTCCTTCTTCTGTTCTGTACAACTCCATGATGCTCTGTAAAGAAACTGCTTGAGCATCTTGTTTAAGAAGGAACTGCATTTGCTGGAAAATCGAAGGTAGACAAAAGTGCTGGAGAAACTCAGCGGGTGCAGCAGCATCTATAGAGCGAAGGAAATAGGCAACGTTTCGGGCCAAAACATTGCCTATTTCCTTCGCTCCATAGATGCTGCTGCACCCGCTGAGTTTCTCCAGCACTTTTGTCTACCTTCTGCTTGAGCATCTTCACCTCCTTCCCCTTCTCCCCTTCTCCCCGCTCCCGTCCAGCAGAAACCTGAGCGTGCACCACCAGACTCAGGAACAACTTCTTCCCCTCTGTTATCAGGCTTCTGAACGGTCCTTCCATAAGCTAGGGTACTGTCCAATTCACCTCTACCCCATTGTGGACATTGGACTTTGTCTGTGGAACTGATGCGCTACAATGCTGAGAACTATATTCTGCACTCTGTATCTTCCCCTTTGCTCTACCTGTTGCACTGGAGTTGGACTTGATTGTATTTATGTATAGTATATCTGATCGGATTGGATACCGATAGAACAAAGTAAGTAAGTAAGTAAGTAAGTTTATTGGCCAAGTATTCACATACAAGGAATTTGCCTTGGTGCTCCGCCCACAAGTAACAACATGACATACAGTGACAGTTACGAATGACTCAGAAAACACAAAACATTAATAATAATAAAACATTCATGATAAAACACCATTGATCAAGCATGTGAACCAACAAAATACCAGATCAAAGGAAGGCTACAGATTTTTGGCTGTTGAGTAGAGCAACTGCTCGTGGATAAAAACTGTTTCTATGTCTGGCTGTGGCAGTTTTGACAAGCCAGTGTCGCCTTCCAGAGGGAAGTGATTCAAAGCGTTTGTGGCCAGGGTGAGAGGGCTCAGAGATGATCTTGCCCGCTCGCTTCCTGGCCCTTGCAGTGTACAGTTCATCAATGGAGGGAAGGTTGCAGCCAATAATCTTCTCTGCAGATCGGACGATTCGCTGCAGCCTCCAGGTGTCGTGCTTGGTGGCTGAGCCAAACCAAATCACCAAAGCTGTTGATTATGCCTCAGTTCCCTTGATGAATAAACCTAAACGTGAATCTACAGGCTGGTGTGGCTCCAAGGACTAGCATGGCCTGTTACCCACGTGGAGGTCCAGTTCAGGCGGCTGCTGGTGAAGCGCAGCCTTGTTCCCGGCAGTTTGCCAGTGTCTAGTAGTGATGCTGCTCCAGGGTTAATAGTTGTTGATCTCTTCCCTCAAGGAAGGAGAACTGACAATGGGAATGAAATGTTCCCACCGGACTCGACTCGCTCCCTAAGCTGTGTGAATCATCTCTCGACCACACAAGTGGTAAACAATGAGTGGGCGGCTCTTTGGGGAGTGTCAGACACTCTTTCATTGGTACTTAGTGTGTGTGTGTATTTTTCTTAACCCTGCAAATCTCAGTGTGTGAAGCTGTTTGAATATTGCAGGGAGCATCTGATGTCGCTGATTGGGGAAGGGATGACTAGCCCGGCCAAGGGATGATTAGCCCGGCCAGTACCACTGCTCCTTGTCCTCACATGACCGGTTACATATCAGGAGAGTTTGAGTCTGAGCAAGGGTCATGGCACAAAACGTCATCCATTCCTTCTCTCCAGAGATGCTGCCTGTCCCGCTGAGTTACTCCAGCATTTTGTGTCAATATTCTACTGGCCCCCGGATGTTTCAGGAGGGTCCCTGGGCTTATCAGACCCCACACAAACCATGGATTTGTTCCATAAGCCACAGATTTCCTGGCCCTTGTGCTCAGAACCAAAGTGAGAGTTGTACAGTGTGGAAACAGGCCCTTTGGCCCACAATCCCTGGCTGACCATTCCCTACTTGAACTGGTCCTGTTTGCCTGCATTTGGCCCATATCTCTCTGAACCTTTCCTAGCTATGTTCATATTTAAATCTCCATAAAGTCATACATGGTGTCCAGGGGATAAAGATGGAGAGAAGGCAGGAACGTGGTACTGATTGGGGATGATCAGCCATGATCACATTGAATGACGGTGCTGGCTCGAAGGGCCAAATGGCCTACCCCTGCACCTATTGGCTATTGTCTATTGTCTTTCCAACCTCTCCATATAACTCAAGCCGTGCAGTCCGGGTAACTTCCTCGTGAATCTCTTCTGCACCCTCTCCAGCTTGATGCCGTCCCTGCCACTGGGAAGCAAACAGAAGCGGGCACTGCACTCCAGATACATTTTGACCAACATCTTGTCCAGCTGTAACGTGATGTCTCCACTCTTGTCCTCAATTCACCACAATGATATCATGTCACTTGATGAATATGTTAGAAATTCCAACTCCTGTAACTACTTTTAACAATCTCTCTATATCTTCAAGGTCTTTACAATTAACTTCTGGGATTCCACAAAGTAAATATGCCACAGACTTACCTGGTTTCGTTTAGTTTAGTGTTACGTTGACCGAGGTACAGTGAAAAGCTTTTGTTGCATGCTATCCAGTCAGCGGAAAGACAGTACGCGATTACAATCGAGAATCCGCTGTTTACAGATACAGGATAAAGGGAATAACGTTTAGTGCAAGACAAAGTCCAATGAAAGATAGTCCGAGGGTTTCGTATGAGGTAGATGGGAGTCCGCTCTCAGGTTGGTGATAAGATGGTTCAGTTACCTGATAACAGCTGGGAAGAAACTGTCCCTGAATCTGGAGGTGTGTGTTTCACACTTCTGTACCTCTTGTCTGATGGGAGAGGGGAGAAGAGGGAGTGACCGGAGGTGTGAGACTGGCCCTTGATTATGTTGCTGGCCTTGCCGAGGCAGCGTGAGGTGTAGATGGAGTCAAGGGAATTAATCTAGAACAGTGCAGTATTGAGCCATTCCCCCTTGCTACTATTAATGTTCATGCATTAATGAAACGCACATTCCTGCATCTCCTTACACCAAAACCTCACATGCAGACTTTAACCACCATAATCAACAAACTAATTTCAAGTCTAACTCAAGCATTCAGAAGATAAGACAAAATGCTGGAGTAACTCAGCAGGAGAAAGAATGGTCGAGACCCTCCTTCAGTTCTGAAACGTCACCCATTCCTTCTCTCCAGAGATGCTGCCTGACCCGCTGAGTTACTCCAGCATCTTGTGTCTATCTTCGATTTAAACCAGCACCTGCAGTTCCTTCCTACTCAAGCTTTCAGAGTTGTGGTCTCCAGTACATTGTGTGTTGAACAGCTTCACGACATTGAAACAGTGGGCTGGAAAACTGGCATGGAAACACTTTGCAGACTCCGTGGTTGTTTTCTCTGGAACACCAGAGGCTGAGGGTAGAGCTGACAGAAGTGTATAAACTGATGAGAGGCACAGATAGAGTAGACAGTCAGAACCTTTATCCCAGGAAGGAAACTAGAGGGCATTGATTTAGACAATAGACAATAGGTGCAGGAGTGGGCGGCGCGACTTTCGTCAGCAGCGGCCTCTGCAGTCCGTCTGCGTTTTTATTATTTTATGTCTTATGTTTTTATGTAGTTTTTGTTATTTTTGTTGGGGTATGTGTGTGGGGGGGTGGGGGTAACTTTTAAATCTCTCCCTGCACGGGAGACCCGATCTTTTCTTTGTCGGGTCTCCGTTGTCGTTGGGGCTGCAACGAGGAGCGGCCTCCAACAGGAAGACCGGGGGCTCTGGTGCCGACTACTCACCTCACCGTCACTGGGCTGGCCGAGTCCAGAGCGGGTGGAGCTGTGGTGGACGCTGCTGCGACCCGACCCCCGGAGATTCGGTGGCTGCAACTGCGGGTTTGGCGGGCGGCACCGGGAGCCCGCGGGTCCCTGGAGGGAGACCCCGTTTCAGGGCTTCCGCAACGGCGACTTCTCCCGCCCGAGTTGCGGGGTTGAAGAGCACCTGAGCGGGGCCTTACAGCACCGCCCCGCGCGGCTTGGAATGGCTGCGGGACTGCGAGCGCACGCCGGGGGCTCTAACACCAAGACCCGGTGTGCGGCCTTGCATCACCCGGCGTGGCTTTAATGGCCGCGGGACAATTCGCCATCGCCCGCCGGGGGCTTTGACTTTGACTCTGACATCGGGGGGGGAGAGTGCAGTGGAGAGATAAGTTTTTTTGGCCTTCCATCACAGCAATGTGATGGATGTTTATGTAAATTATGTTGTGTCTTGGGTCTATTTGTTTGTAATGTATGGCTGCAGAAACGACACCTCAAGGGGTCCAAATGACAATAAATTGAATTGTATTGTATTGTATTGAGTAGGCCATTCGGCCCTTCGATGTGTGATCATGGCTGATCATCCACAATCAGTACCCCAAGATGAGAGAAGCAAAGTTTAAAGGAGATGTGCACAGTAATATTTTTCTACAGAGGGTGGTGGTTGCCTTGAACACACTGCTGTGGATGGTGGTGGAGGCAGATATGATAGTGGCATTTAAGAAACATTTGGATATCCACATGAAAAAGCAGGGATATGGATCAGTGCAGGCAGATCGGAGTTTGGTCTTCGCATCTTGTGGGCCAAAGTGACTATTCTTGTAGATAGACACAAAAAGCTGGAGTAACTCAGCAGGGCAGGCAAGCATCTCTGGAGAGCAGGAATGGGTGAGGTTTCGGGTCGAGACCCTTCTTCAGACTGTCTATTCTTGTACTGTACTGATCTATGTTCTAGACTTGTGTAGACAGCACGGAATCAGACCCTTCAGCCCACTAAACTCATGCTGACCTTTGGCCATCCCAACCAATCTATGTGCTGGTGTTGGAACCATAGCCTTCTCTCCGTCATGCCTTGCCCGTTGAAGTCTCAGCTGCGTGTCGAGTCACGGAGTCGCTGCTCACCCCCTGCCCCCTCTCTGCCCCCACTGACCCAGCCTTGCTGTACACGTACGTCCTCTCCCTCCCATCAGCCGTGTGAGCAACAGCCACAAGGCCTCATTGCTTCCCAAACCCCCTCCTCCCCCCTCTCTCGCTGTGGACAATAAGACATCATTTCAACATGCTGAACAATTTAAAAGGAATGAACCTGGTTAAATTCTTCTGTTTTTTTTTAAAGTTGTTCATTTTTGGCAAGAATTCATTGTCTGAAGCACTTGTGTCTGGTTTGTTTAAAAGTTTCACATTGGGAAAGAAATCAGATATGGCAGTTGAGCGCTGGGCTCAACATAGCAAGGCTGTTCCCCTACTTAGTGTGAGGTCATACATCTGCATGTGAGTGTGGCTCGTATTACTCTGGCTGCTTCACTTATCTGTAGCGCTTGCCAATGTGTGGCTTTGTGAGTGTGGACTGATAGACTCGTTATGGATCAGCCATAATGTCCAGTCCCACTGCCCTGCAAACTGCTCGCTTTAGAGATACAGCACGGAAACAGGCCCTTCACACCGACCAGCGATCCTCATACACTAGCACTACCCTACACACTAGCTACAGTTTTACCGAAGCCAATTAACCTACAAACCTGTATGTCTTTGGAGTGTTGGAGGAATCCGGAGCACCCGGAGAAACCCCACGCAGGCCACGGGGAGAACGTGCAAACTCTTTACAGGCAGCACCCGTAGTCTGGATCAAATCTGGGTCTCTGGCGCTGTGAGGCAGCAGTTCTACCCGCTGCGCCACCGTGCTGCCTCTGCCTTGAATACCTATCTAGTCCCATCTACAGACGTGGTCTAGTGTTGGTCCCATCTACAGACGTGGTCTAGTGTTGGTCCCATCTACAGACGTGGTCTAGTGTTGGTCCCATCTACAGACATGGTCTAGTGTTGGTCCCATCTACAGACGTGGTCTAGTGTTGGTCCCATCTACAGACGTGGTCTAGTGTTGGTCCCATCTACAGACGTGGTCTAGTGTTGGTCCCATCTACAGACGTGGTCTAGTGTTGGTCCCATCTACAGACATGGTCTAGTGTTGGTCCCATCTACAGACGTGGTCTAGTGTTGGTCCCATCTACAGACGTGGTCTAGTGTTGGTCCCACACACAGAACCATCAATAGACATGGTGTAATGTTGGTCCCATCTACAGACGTGGTCTAGTGTTGGTCCCACACACAGAACCATCGATAGACATGGTCTAATGTTGGTCCCATCTACAGACGTGGTCTAGTGTTGGTCCCATCTACAGACGTGGTCTAGTGTTGGTCCCATCTACAGACGTGGTCTAGTGTTGGTCCCATCTACAGACGTGGTCTAGTGTTGGTCCCATCTACAGACGTGGTCTAGTGTTGGTCCCATCTACAGACGTGGTCTAGTGTTGGTCCCATCTACAGACGTGGTCTAGTGTTGGTCCCATCTACAGACGTGGTCTAGTGTTGGTCCCATCTACAGACATGGTCTAATGTTGGTTCCACCACACTCACAGGCGCTGGGTTCCCGAGAATTTCAGGGCAGGGGCCTCAACTGTTTATGACGGAGGGGCTGAGCCCGTTGCACCCGCAGACCGATGATATAAAAATAAATGGGTTGGCAAACTGTGAGGAGGATGTGAGAGCCTGGAGAGAGGATGTCATGAGCAGCAAGACTTTGGTAGATGGAGTGTAAGTTGGCACGTTCTCCACTCTGGAACAAAGAATGAGAAAGTCAATTAAACTCGGAGCTGTACAGCATGGAAACAGGCCCTTCAGCCCATCTTGTCCATGTCGACCAAGGTGACATACTGGACTAGTTCCATTTGCCTGCGTTTGGCCTACATCGTGAAACCTAACCCATCCATATATCTGTCCCGACCCAAAACATCGCCTATCTAAGTCCTCTAAAGATGCTATCTGACCTGCTGAGTTACTCCGACACTTTGTTTTATTTTAATCTGTTCAAATGTCTTTTGAAAGTTGTAGTTGCACCCACATCTCCTGGCAGCTTCTTGTGGCAGCTGGTTCCAGATACAGACTTATTTAAACAGAGTGCAAGCACAGGTGATCTTGGGGGTGCCGCTAGTTGGGACGTTCAACCAGACACAGCAAATAATTGGGCAGATTGATGGGGTGTGGACGTCAGTGGGAAGATGAGAGTAATGTGGGTGCATCTTTACATGGAATACTGCGGACAGCTTTGTCTCCGTATTTAACCAACGATATGCTGACAGAGAATGTTCACCAAGTCATAATAACAAGGAACTGCAGATGCTGCTTTAAAAAAGAAAGACACAAAGTGCTGGAGTAACTCAGCGGGTCAGGCAGCATCTGTGGAGAACATGGATAGATGACGTTTCACAGAGTGCTGGAGTAACTCAGCGGGTCAGGCAGCATCTGTGGAGAACGTGGATAGGTGAGGTTTCGGGTCGGGGCCCTTCTTTAGACAAGTTCACAACGTCGATCCGAGGAATGAGGAGGGTGGTGAGTGAGCAGTGGCTGAGCAGCTCAGGCCTGCACAATGTTTGAGCCACAGTGGTGTTGTTAAAGTGGGTGAGAATGTGCGGAGGATTGATGCTGATGCTGATGCTGAGAGGAGCAAGGCACAGTTTCAGAATGAGGGACTACAGGCCAGACTAATGGTCTGTGCTCTCAGGGGCTGGTGAATCCCTGGAACTCCCTCCCCCGAACTGCTGGAGTAGATTCATATTATACATTCAGGATATTTAAATGATTAGAGAGTGGGGGGCAGAGAATGGGGAAGTGACATGGGGGTCAGAATTAGCCCCATGACCTTAACCAGTGCAGGAGCAGGCGGGAGGAGGCTTTGTGTTCTACAGCTTTTCCTCATATCCCAATACGCAATAGACAGGCGTGGGCCATTCGGCCCTTCGAGCCAGCACCACCATTCATTGTGATCATGGCTGATCATCCCCAATCAGTATGTTTAAGAAGGAACTGCAGATGCTGGGAAATCGAAGGTAGACAAAAGTGCTGGAGAAACTCAGCGGGTGCAGCAACATCTATGGAGCGAAGGAAATAGGCGACGTTTCGGGCCGAAACGTCGCCTATTTCCTTCGCTCCATAGATGCTGCTGCACCCGCTGAGTTTCTCCAGCACTTTTGTCAGCCTGCAATGCTGCTCTGTTAGTCTGCTGCCCCAGCTGCCAAAGCAAACAGTGATCCTTCTTTGACAGGGTCTGCTGGAATGTGAGCAATGTGCAGCGGTTATTAGATAATGGGGCTGGAGCAGCCCGCCATTGTGGACGCCAGTGGAATGTGAGCCGTGTGCCAGTCAGCAAGGCACACCTTGCAAATGAATGGTCAGCCGGGCCGGGGCTCATCTCCAGCAGGATAAACCCTTCACTGCCCACCCCGCCAAGCTTCTCAACCCGCTGAGTGCCAATATACACCTGTGTGTTGTGTAGGAACTGCACATGCTGCTTTAAACCAAAGGCAGACATTAAAAGCTGCAGTAATTCAGCGGAACGGGCACCATCTCTGGAGAGAAGGAATGGGTGACATTTCAGGACAAAACCCTTCTTCAGACGAATCTTGACCCGAAACGTCACCCATTACTTTTCTCCAGAGATGCTGCCTGAGCTGCTGTGTTACTCCAGTTTTCAGTGTCTAACTGTTTATATTGACATATTATTCAAAGTGCTGGCCTTATTTAGGATTAGCTGTATTATTGTCACGTGTACTGCAGAAAGCTTTCCTCTGCATGCTCTCCCATCGCAGCCGAGAGTGAGGTGTGAATGTGGGGACTGGTATTGGTTTGTTCTTGTCCCGTATTTAGAGATACAGTCAAAAATCCAGACCAATCATACTGTACAAGGGTACATCAGGCAGTGGACCAGAGAAGTAATCGGCGCTGCTACATGTGGAGTATTGCGTGCACCATTACAGGAAGGATGTGCAGGCTTTGGAGACGGTGCAGAGGAGGTTTACCACAATGATAGACACAAAATGCTGGATTAACTCAGCGGAACAGGCAGCATCTCTGGAGTGAAGGAATGGGTGACGTTTCAAGTCGAGACCCTTCTTCAGACACTTCCTAGGCAGCTCCTTCCCACGTTTTGCCATTACCAGAATAATGCCTGGATTAGAGGGTGTCAGATTTGGATTGTTTTATCCAGAGGTGATAGAAAAATATAATATTATGAGTCATAAATATGATAGACAGTCAGAACCTATGTCCCAGGATGGAAATATCAAAGACTAGAGGGCATAGCTTTATGGTAAGAGGGGAAAAGTTTAAAGGAGATGTGGGGGGTGAGTGCCTGCAACTAGCTGCTGGTGATGGTGCTGGAGGCACACACAATAGTGGCATTTAAGAGACTTTGTGATGGGCACAAGTGTATGCGGGGAGGGATTTAGGCAGGCAGAGGAGATGAGTTTATATTGGCAGTATATTCAGCACAGGGATGGGATGAAGGACCTGTTCCTGTGATGTTTTAAATCGAGAGAGTCATGTCCTAGATGCTATTTTGTAGATGCTAGTTAGTGCACTGGAGTAACTCAGCAGGTCAGATGGCATCTTTGGAGAACAAGGATAGGTGATCAGGACCCTTGCTTATAGAAGGACTGTTCTCTTCTCCCCTCTCCCATCGGGCAAAAGGTATAGAAGTGTGAAAACGCACACCTCCAGATTCAGGGACAGTTCCTTCCCAGCTATTATCAGGCAACTGAACCATCCTATCAACTACTAGAGAGCGGTTCCAAACTATTATCTACCTCATTGGAGTTCCTCAGACTATCTCTATCTTTGATCGGACATTACTGGCTTTATCTTGTATTAAATGATTCGAAAATAGGTGGAGGGGCAGGTAATGTAGAGAAAGCAGGGACTCTGCAGAAGGACTTGGACACGTTGGGAGAGTGGGCAGAGTAGTGGCAGATTGAATATAGTGTAGCAAAGTGTGGAGTCATGCATTGTGGTCGTAGGAATTAAGGTGTATTCTAAATGAGGAGAGAATCCAGATATCGGAGGTCCAAAGGGACCTGGGAGTGCTGGTGTAGGATTCCCAAAAAGTTAATCTGCAAGTCGAATCGTTAGTAAAGAAACCAAACTCAATGCTAGCATTTATTTCACGAGGGCGAGAATACAAAAACAGGGATGTAATGGTGAGGCTCTATAAGGCGCTGGTCAGGCCGCATGTGGAATATTGTGAGCAGTTTTGGGCACCATATCTGAGCAAGGATGTGCTGGCTCTGGAGAGGGTCCAGAGGTGGTTTACAAGAATGATCCCAGGAATGAGTGGGTTAACATTTGATGAACGTTTGTCGGCACTGGGCCTGTACTCGCTGGAGTTTAGAAGGATGAGGGGGTGGGGGGGGGGACCTCATTGAAACAAAGAATAGTGAAAGGCTTGGATAGTGTGGATGTGGAGAGGATGTTTCCACTAGTGGGAGAGTCTAGGACTAGAGGTCATAGCATCAGAACTAAAGGACATTGCTTTAGGAAGGATATGAGGAGGAATTTATTTAGTCAAGAGGGTGGAGAATCTGTGGAATTCTTTGCCACAGAAGGCTGTGGAGGTCAGGTTAATGGATATTCTTGATTAGTACGGGTGTCAGAAAGCATTTGATAAGGTCCCACATAGGAGATTAGTGGGCAAAATTAGAGCACATGGTATTGGGGGTAGAGTGCTGACATGGATAGAAAATTGGTTGGCAGACAGGAAACAAAGAGTAGGAATTAACGGGTCCCTTTCAAAATGGCAGGCAGTGACTAGTGGGGTGCTGCAAGGCACGGTGCTGGGACCACAGCTATTTACAATATACATCAATGATTTAGATGAAGGGATTCAAAATAACATTAGCAAATTTGCAGATGACACAAAGCTGGGTGGCAGTGTGAACTGTGAGGAGGATGCTATGAGAATGCAGTGACTTGAATATGTTGGGTGAGTGGGCAGATGCATGACAGATGCAGTTTAATATGGATAAATGTGAGGTTATCCACTTTGGTAGCAAAAACAGGAAGGCAGATTATTATCTAAATGGTGTCTAACAGGAAGGCAGATTATTATCTAAATGGTTGGGAAAAGGGGATGTACAATGGGATCTGAGGGTCCTTGTTCATCAGCCTATGAAAGTAAGCATGCAGGGACTGCAGGCAGTGAAGAAAGTAAATGGCATGTTGGCCTTCATAACAAGAGGAGTTGAGTGAAGGAGCAAAGAGGTCCTTCAGCAGTTGTACAGGGCCCTAGTGAGACCACACCTGGAGTATTGTGTGCAGTTTTGGTCTCCAGATTTGAAGAAGGACATTCTTGCTATTGAGGGAGTGAAGCGTAGATTCACAAGGTTAATTCCCGGGATGGCGGGACTGTCATATGCTGAGAGAATGGAGCGGCTGGGCTTGTATACTCTGGAATTTAGAAGAATGAGTTGATCTCATTGAAACATATAAGATTATTAAGGGTTTGGACACGTTAGAGGCAGGAAACATGTTCCTGATGGTGGGGGAGTCCAGAACCAGTGGCCACAGTTTAAGAATAAGGGGTAAGCCATTTAAAACGGTGATGAGGAAACACATTTTCACCCAGAGAGCTGTGGAATTCTCTACCTCAGAGGGTGGTGGAAGTCGGTTCTCTGGATACTTTCAAGGGAGAGCTTGATAGGCCTCTTAAAGATAGCGGAGTCAGCGGATATGAGGAGAAGGCAGGAATAGGGTACTGATTGGGGATGATCAGCCATGATCACAGTGAATGGCAGTGCTGGCTTGAAGGGCTGAATGGCCTACTCCTGCACCTATTGTCTATTGTCTATTGTTATGGGGAGAAGGCAGGAGAATGGGGTTAGGAGGGAGAGATAGATCAGCCATGATTGAATGGTAGAGTAGACTTGATGGGCCGAATGGCCTAATTCTGCTCCTATCATTTATGACCTTATGCCCTATATTTTATTCACATTATTCCCTTTATCATAATACTGTACACTGTAAACGGCTCGATTGTAATCATGTATTGTCTTTCCATTGACTGGTTAGGAAAGCTTTTCCCTGTACGTCGGTACACGTGACAATGAACTAAACTCACTAAACTCAAAGTGTAATTGTTGCTATAAAGGCGGGGGAAAGGTTTGCTTGGCTGCTGAGGCTTGGTTCTGTGTTGGAGGATAGAGTGGGAGCGGGCAGGTGGGGCTGGTCGATCGACGATGCCACTGCCTGCCAACATCCCAGCGCTGTGTCAAACTGCAGCAGGAGTTCTGTTACAGTGCAAAAATAAACCAGATCAAATGCTTCCTCTAATCTCACAGACATCTGCCCTGCTGTCCAGAAATCAGTGAGAGACAGATGGGGCTGTTGCAAGATTACATCCTGATAGCTCAGAGACCTCCCTGCCATATTAATAGAAGTTAAAAGAGCAGTGGTGGTCTAGACTCCTCGAGTTACTGCAAACATCTCCCAGAAACTGTCTCCATCCCATCCTGTTCCCATCCAGAGACCCAGACTATACCATGCCCACCCCGTGAATGTCGCTGGAACATGTAAGAGGCAACGGCAGATGCTGCTTTAAACCCTTCCTCAGACTCCACACAAAACTCACCCATTCCTTCTCTCCACAGATGCTGCCTGACCCGCTGAGTTACTCCAGCACTGTGTCTATCTTCCATGAAATTAGATGCTGATCTCTCTGTAAAAACTTTCCAGCCAGTGGTTGGGGGCATTCACTTATTGTTTTATTTTGTTTATTATGTATTATCAATGTGTATCATGGGGACTGTGGGTCTGTCTAGCCGTGTATCGTGGGGACAGTGGGTCTGTCTAGCCGTGTATCGTGGGGACAGTGGGTCTGTCTAGCCGTGTATCGTGGGGACAGTGGGTCTGTCTAGCCGTGCATCTTGGGGACAGTGGGTCTGTCTAGCCGTGTATCATGGGGACAGTGTGTCTGTCTAGCCGTGTATCATGGGGACAGTGGGTCTGTCTAGCCGTGTATCGTGGGGACAGTGGGTCTGTCTAGCCGTGTATCGTGGGGACAGTGGGTCTGTCTAGCCGTGTATCGTGGGGACAGTGGGTCTGTCTAGCCGTGTATCATGGGGACAGTGGGTCTGTCTAGCCGTGTATCATGGGGACAGTGGGTCTGTCTAGCCATGTATCATGGGGACAGTGGGTCTGTCTAACCGTGTATCGTGGGGACAGTGGGTCTGTCTAGCCGTGTATCATGGGGACAGTGGGTCTGTCTAGCCATGTATCATGGGGACAGTGGGTCTGTCTAGCCGTGTATCGTGGGGACAGTGGGTCTGTCTAGCCGTGTATCGTGGGGACAGTGGGTCTGTCTAGCCGTGTGTCGTGGGGACTGTGGGTCTGTCTAGCCGTGTATCATGGGGACAGTGGGTCTGTCTAGCCGTGTATCGTGGGGACAGTGGGTCTGTCTAGCCATGTATCATGGGGACAGTGGGTCTGTCTAGCCGTGTATCGTGGGGACAGTGGGTCTGTCTAGCCGTGTATCATGGGGACTGTGGGTCTGTCTAGCCGTGTATCATGGGGACAGTGGGTCTGTCTAGCCGTGTATCGTGGGGACTGTGGGTCTGTCTAGCCGTGTATCATGGGGACAGTGGGTCTGTCTAGCCGTGTATCGTGGGATGTGTGGGTCTGTCTAGCCGTGTATCGTGGGGACAACGGATCCATATGAGTGCTTCTGCCGTTTTCTGATTTCCAAATTCTGCAGTGTTTGGTCTTTGTAAATCAGGAGGTTGAAGCTGTTGTTTATTGCCATCTGCACAGGTGCAGTGAGGTACAGGTTGTTACAGCAGCACCAGAGCACGTACACCCAGCAGGTAGCAGGGCTGCAAGGTATTTGTGGCACTGAAGCAGGAAATGTGGTTTTACTGGCTCATGTCAGAGGTAGAGGAATAAAAAGGAGAAGCAGAGCTCCCAGATGTTGACAGGGCCAGGGGGTTTACAGAGAGGGAAGTGTACAAAGGTTTTACACCAAGGGCTCCCAACCCGGGCTCAATCTACCCCCAGGGGGTACATTTTGCCTACCCAGGGGGTAAATTAGTTGATTGTGGATGTGTACATATTTGTTCTCATTGACTGATTGTGTTTGGTTCTGGTACACCGGTATCTGTTTATCATTAGTTGTTCATAAATAAGTGAAAGAACATTGTTATATTAAAGTTGCCTGGGGTAAACAAGACGAATAAGGTTGGGAACCCTTGCTTTACATGGAGACGTTACCGCAGCAACACTGCTCTATGTCAGCAAACACTCAATGCTGGAGCAACAGGGCTTGCAGGCATTAGATATAGGCCCAGGAATGGCCACACCTCCCAGTCACTTCCATCCTGCCCTCCCTCACCACCTCTCTCATCATCTCTCCCCTTGCCCCTTCACTCACAGTCAAGTGGAGTGGAAACAGGCCCTTCAGCCCACCTTCTCCATGCTGACCCATCTACACTCATCCCATTTGCCAGCATTTGGCCAAAATCACTCTCAACCTCTTCAAATGTCTTTTAAATGTTGTTACAAGATTTGCCTCAACTACCTCTCCTGGCAGCCTGTTCCATACCAACACCCTCTGTGGGGAAAAGTTGTCCCTCAGGTTCCTATTAAATCTTTCCCCCCTCACCTTAAACCTATGTCCTCTGGTTCTTGATTCCCTGCCCTGGGTATAAGACACTCTCCATTCACCCTATCAAGTCCCCTGATTTTATACACCTCTATAAGATCCCTCATCCTCCTGCGCTCCAAGGAATAAAGTCCCAGCCTGCCCCACGTGCCCGTAGCTCAGTCCCCCGAGACCTGGCAAGTGGTAAATCTTGCAGCTGACACCACCACAGTCTGGCTGATCTCAAACATGATCAGGTAGTGCAGGAGATAGAGTGCTTAGTATGGTGGCAAGTGAACAACCTGTCTCACAGTGTCACAACACAAAGGAGCAGGTCTAATGTACACTGAAGATAGATACAGAGTGCTGGAGTAACTCAGCGGGTCAGGCAGCATCTGTGGAGAGAAGGAATGGGTGACGTTTTGGGTCGAGACCCTTCTTGTGACGGTGTCAGTAGGTGGAGTAGACATGTACACACACATCCCAGTGGAAGGGAGCGTGAAGGGTTCAAGTTGCTGGGTGTAAAACTCACCTACAGTTTGTCCTGCTACATCTCTGTTGATGCTGCAGCCAAGAAAGCAACTGAAGGCAATACCAAAAGACCAAGGAAGTTTGCCGTACCTCCAACCACTCCTACCGATCCCCATATTATAACGGAGGCATCCGCTAATTCTGCAGACACGTCTTTAAGAGCTGAGAAAGCAGGAGATGACGTCCAGGCCACGGGTCAGTCTGTATCCACTGGGTTATTTCCCCAGTGTAGTTTAGCACAGAGGCGACATGGTTTACCTGACGGTGTTAGCTGAGCTTGATGCAAAGTGGAGCGTATGAGGCTGAACTCCAGGGCACTGTTGAAACTAGCGGTACTGGGGGATCCAGCAACAACTGTGATGGAGCCAGGGCAACTGATCAACAATGCAGTCATGGATATTGGCAGTGTAGTGATGGTGCTGAGAGCGTCCAGCAGCCCACAATGCCGGTGACAAACGACCAACTCTTATCTGCCTGCACGTGATGCACTCCCTGCATATCCACGTGCCTGTCTACCAGCCCTTTATTCCAGCACCTCTCCCACAGTGGGCTTTGAACTGACAGTGGTTTCCTTTTGTAACCTATTACATAGAAACATAGAAACATAGAAAATAGGTGCAAGAGTAGGCCATTTGGCCCTTCGAGCCTGCACCGCCATTCAATATGATCATGGCTGATCATCCAACTCAGTATCCTGTACCTGCTTTCTCTCCATACCCCCTGATCCCTTTAGCCACAAGGGCCACATCTAACTCGCTCGTAAATATAGTCAATGAACTGGCCTCAACTACATTCTGTGGCAGAGAATTCCAGAGATTCACCACTCTCTATGTAAAATATGTTTTTCTCATCTCAGTCCTAAAAGATTTCCCCTTTATCCTTAAACTGTGACCCCTTGTTCTGGACTTCCCCAACATCGGGAACAATTTTCCTGCATCTAGCCTGTCCAACCCCTTAAGAATTTTGTAAGTTTCTATAAGACTATCTATAGGTTTATATTACTCGCCGTCTCCCCTACCTCCCACCCAGCTGGTCTCAGCATCACACAACAGTCCAGCACAGGGACAGGCCCTTCGGCCCACAATGTCCGTGCCCAACATGATGCCAATTAAACTCATCTCCTCTGCCTGCACGTGATCCATGTCCCTCCATTTTCTGCACATCCATCTGCCTGTCCAACAGCCTCTTAAACACCACTATCATATCTGCCTCCTCCACCTGGCCTCCTCCACCTGTGTGAAAACCTGGCCCCCGTGCGTCTGCCTGTCCCACCTGACAACTCTGCCCTCTGGTCTCTGACATCTCCATCCTAACATGGGAAGGGATGGGGTTTACATGTAAAATTGCTGACAGCTCACTTACACCTGACCTGTGAAAGGATTGTGAAGGAGGACATGTTTGTTGGAAAGAGCGGACAGAGCTGGTGTAGATCAGTGTAGTGGGCAGGTGTGATCAGAGGTCTCTCCTCCAACACCACCCACAACATCGTCCCAGTGCGGTGACGGCACTCCCCACCGCGGGAGGTGAGATTCTCAACACAGCCGCCAGGAGATGGAGTTGGTAGCTGCATTACCCAACCAGCGATCACCCCGTACACTAGCACTATCCTACACACTAGGGACAATTTACAATCTTTACCAAAGCCAATTAACCTACAAACCTGTATGTCTTTGAAGTGTGGGAGAAAACTGGAGCACCCGGAGAAAACCCACCTGGTCACAGGGAGAACGTGCAAACTCTGTACAGACAGCACCCGTAGTCAGGATGGAACCCGGGTCTGTAGCGCTGTGAGGCAGCAACTCTACCACTGTGCCACCGTGCCGCACCAATGTTGTAGGTGTTGGGACAGGTGTGGAGGGATACAGGTCTAACCTGGGCAGATGTAGACAGGTATCACGGCCGACATGTACAGGGTGGGCTGAATGGCCAGGTTCTGTGCCCACAGTGTGTGGTTTTGTAATTATATTAGGCACGGGCGTCATGAAAGCATGGGCCCAAACTCTGAGCCCCTTCAAGACTGACAGAGGGGCCTGTCCAGTAGGTGGATGTGCGGTCAACACTGGGCAAGCCCAGATACTTCCTCCTCTTCTGCTCCTCACGATCCTGCTTTGAGGTTCTCACTACCTGTTGAAGAAGGCTGGTGGAGGCACTCAAAGGGCAGTGGTGGGGGGGTGGGTGCTTTCCTGATTGGGTTCCCAGAAGATGAAAATGCATCTCACATTTAACTCTCAGCGTGCTTTTCTGATCTTAATTAGGTAATTGCAAAGGAATGTGAACTATGATAATGTAATCTGTCTTTATAATTGAATCCCGTGAAAGCCTGCATCATTCCAGTGAGTCTGCAGCGCGCGCTGTCTGTTCAGTTTTGTCACTCTACTGTAGGGAAGATGCCATAAAGCTGGAATGGGTGTGGAGAGATGGCCAGGCATGTTGCCAGGACTCCAGGGCCTGAACTGCTGGGAAAAGTCCAGCAGGACATATTTCACCCAGAGAGTTGTCAATCTGTGGAATTCTCTGCCACAGAAGGCAATGGAGGCCAATTCACTGGATGTTTTCAAGAGAGAGTTAGATTTAGCTCTTAGGGCTTACGGAATCAGGGGATATGGGGAGAAAGCAGGAACAGGGTAGTGATTCTGGATGATCAGCCATGATCATATTGGTGGGCCGAATGGCCTACTCCACCTATTTTTTTTAAATCATGAGGGGAATTGGTAGGGTGAATGCACAGTATTTTTCCCGGGGTAGGGTGGGGGGGGGGGGTATTAAGAACCAGAGGGCACAGGTTGAATATGAGAGGGATAGGTTGTAACAGGAACCTGAGGAGCAACTTTTCACACAGGGTAGTGGCTGTATGGAACCCTGCCCGAGAAAATAGGAATTGTAACAACATTTAAAATACTCTTTGACAGCTACATGGATGGGAAAGGTTTAGAGGGATATAGAACCAAGGCAAGAACATGGGACAGGTGTAGTTGGGGCATGCTGGTCGGGATGGATGAGTTGGGCCGAAGGGCCTGTTTCCGTGCTGTGTGACTCTGTGACTGTTTCCTGCACCAATGATCAGCCCAGACCAGGAGACCCCCCCACTTTCCCAACCAGAGTGAAGCCTTCAGCAGGTACACACGCAAGCTCGAACACGCACGCACACACGTGCATGCACACACACACGTGCGCATACACGCACTCACACACGCACGTTCGCACACGCACGCACACACGCACATGCATGCACACGCAGGCACGCACGCACGCACAGAGGGCAGTGGAGGCCAAATCACTGGATGGACTTAAGAGAGAGTTAGATAGAGCTTTAGGGGCTAGTGGAATCAAGGGATATGGGGAGAAGGCAGGCACGGGTTATTGATTGGGGATGATCAGTCATGATCACAATGAATGGCGGTGCTGGCTCGAAGGGCCGAATGGCCTCCTCATGCGCCTATTTTCTATGTTTCTATGTTTTGACTGTCTATCCTATCTGTGCCTCTCATCATTTTATATGCTTCCCCACAAACTCCGGAGCTCCAGAGAAAACAGTCCCAGTCTGTCCAACCTCTCCCTGTAGCAGACACCCCCTAATCTGGTGAACCTCCTCTGCGCCGTCTCCAAAGCCCCCACATCCTCCCTGTAATGGGGGCGACCAGAACTGCACGCAATACCCCACATGCAATCTGACCAAAGTTTTATAAAGCTGGATTGTAACTGGATTTGTAAGAAGGGTCTTGACCCGAAACATTGTGTTTAAGAAGGAACTGCAGATGCTGGAAAATCGAAGGTAGACAAAAGTGCTGGAGAAACTCAGCGGGTGCAGCAGCATCTATGGAGCAAAGGAAATAGGCAATGTTTCGGGCCAAAACATTGCCTATTTCCTTCGCTTCATAGATGCTGCTGCACCCGCTGAGTTTCTCCAGCACTTTTGTCTACCTTTGACCCGAAACATCACCCATTCCTCTCGAGAGAGATGCTGCCTGTCCCACTGAGTTACTCCAGCTTTTTGTGTCTCTCTTTGGATTGTAACTTCTTGACTCTTACACTCACTGCCCTGACGCAATGTTGAAGGCAAGCATTCTTTACCACTCCATGTACTTGCCACTTGCAAAGAGCTGTGGACCTGGACCCCAAGACCCCTCTGTACACGGGCTGCTTGTGTGCCTCTGGCCAGCGTACACATTGAGCATTGTTCCAGAGGTTAGCTGGCACGCTGCATTACAGATACAGTGCGGTTGATTTTTGTGTTGGGCCTTCAGTCTGTGACGAGGGTGTGGAGTGAGGGAGGCAACTTCCTGCCCCGTGAGTCTCGGCTTCACAATAGACAATAGGTGCAGGAGTAGGCCATTCGGCCCTTCGAACCAGCACCGCCATTCACTGTGATCATGGCTGATCATCCCCGTTCCTGCCTTCTCCCCATATCCCCTGACTCCGCTATTTTTAAGAGCCCTATCTAGCTTTCTCCTCAAAGCATCCAGAGAACCTGCCTCCACCACCCTCTGAGGCAGAGAATTCCACAGACTCACCACTCTGTGAGAAAAAGTGTTTCCTCGTCTCCGTTCTAAATGGCTTACTCCTTATTCTTAAACTGTGGCCCCTGGTTCTGGACTCCCCCAACATCGGGAACATGTTTCCTGCCTCTAGAGTGTCCAAGCCCTTAACAATCTTATAGGTTTCAATGAGATTCCCTCTCATCCTTCTAAACTCCAGAGTGTACAAGCCCAGCCGCTCCATTCTCTCAGCATATGACAGTCCCGCCATCCCGAAAATTAACCTTGTAAACCTACGCTGCACTCCCTCAATAGCAAGAATGTCCTTCCTCAAATTAGGGGACCAAAGCTGCACACAATGCCGCTCGGTTATGCTGGCACGTTTACTTTTCTGCCCTCATAGTTCATTATCTTATCACAGTGCAGGAGAAACCACAGGCATGAACAGCAACTTGGCTTTTACCTTGGGAAAAATATTTCCAGGAATAATAATAATAATAATAATGTGAGCAGGAATGTTGTGTAGGTAGCTGCGTGTGTCGTTCAGTGTGGCCACATACACACCTCAGCTTTACCATCATACCCCAGAGGGGAGGAATAGGAGCAAGTCCATGAGGGGCAGAGGAGAGAGAGAGAGAGAGGGTGGGTGGGGGGGGGGGGGGGCAAGAAAGGGGAGGGGGCAGGGTGGGGTTTTAAGGAAAAATTGAGACTTCAGTGTTCATACCACTGGGTTGTGAACTCCCCAAGCAGAATATGAGGTGGTGTTCCTCCCGTTTGTATGTGGCCTCACTCTGACAGTGGAGGAGGCCCAGGTCAGCGTGGGAATGGGAAGGGGAGTTGGAATGGGTAACAGTAACAGTGGTAGAGTGGCTGCCTCACAACGCCAGAGACCCAGGCTCCATCCTACTACGGGTGCTGTCTGTACGGAGTTTGCACGGTCTCCCTGTGACCGCATGGGATTTCTCTGGGAACTCCGGTTTCCTCCCAGACGCCAAAGACACACAGGTTTGTAGGCTAATTGGCTTTGGTAAAATTATAAATTGTCCCTAGTGTGTAGGGTAGTGCTGCTAGTATACCGGGATCGCTGGTCGGCACGGACTCGGTGGACCCTGTATCTGTGCTGTATGTCTACAGTCTAAACTGGGAGATCAATCAGCCTTGGCGCACAGAGTCCAAGTGCTCAGCAAAACGATCGTTGTCTATGCCTGTAGACTGTACCACGCACAACCACACGCACACACGGACACACACGTATACACACACCGCACCTACGCATGCGCGCACACACACACACACACACGCACACGCACACGCACACGCACACACACTCACACACACCCACACACACCTCTCTGAGTTAAGGAAGGCTGTAGTGTTGAGAGAAGCTGTGAGCTGTGAGTGGTTTGTGTGTGTGTGTGGGAAGGTTATTGGCGTGCGTGGTTACGCTGTGTGTTTGGACAGCCAGACCTGCCCGTGCGTGGAATTGTGCGGGAATTTGTGGTATCTGTTCCTCCCTAACTCTCTCTCCACAGGCAGCAGTAACAGAGATTACGTGGGTGTGTGCGCTCCTGGTGCCTTGCTCCAAACATCCTACTTTGTGCGGGAAATGTGTTTCAGCACTTCCCCAATAACTGTCCTTTCTCTGGACAGTTTCCAATCAACCCTCTTAAGCTAAAATCTTCTGGCCTTAGCTGGGACGTGATGAGGGGCCAGTGTAAATGAGAGACACAACTCACACCCACCCCTCTCTCCTCCACCCCCCCCCCCCCCCCCCCCCCCCCCCCCGACTTCACAATTCGCAACACCTCTCACCCTGTCTCACACCCTGTCTTCAACTCTGGCCCTTGTTCAACCATCTGCCCATCTTAAACCCCATCACCACTTGCCAGGAGCTGCAGATGCTGGAGTAACTCAGCGGGTCAGGCAGCATCCGTGGAGAACATGGATAGGTGACGTTTCACAGAGTGCTGGAGTAACTCAGCAGGTCAGGCAGCATCTGTGGAGAAAAAGGATGGGTTACATTTTGGGTCGGAGCCCTTCTTGAGACCCAGTCACGGGTGCTGTCTATGTGTAGTTTGCATGCTCTCCCTGTGACCACATGGGTTTCCTTCGGTTGCTCCGGTTTCCTCCCACATCCCAAAGCCATGCGGGTTTGTAGGTTAATTGACCCTCTGTAAATTGCCCCTGGTGCGTAGGGAGTGGATGAGAAAGTGGGATAACATCGAACTAGTGCGAACACCCGGGTGATCAATGGTCAGCGTGGATACAGTGGGCCGAAGGGCCTGTTTCCATGCTGTATCTCTGAAGTGAAAGTCATCTATTACTCTACAGGTTGCAGTGATGGAGGTAGAGCTGATGGCCTGATCCACTTGTGTGACTGTCCCATGCACACACACACACACACACACGCACACACGCACACACGCACACACTCACACACACACACACACACACACACACACACACACACACACACACACACACACACACACACACACACACACACACACAGAGTCAGAATGCACGTCTGTGAGGCAAAACACAAGAGGAAACGCAGCGTAGCCTTGCCCATGGAGGGAAGCTAATGGCCGCCACTGATCAAAGGCTCACGGCCTTGCCAAGAAAAGCAACAAGACTCCAGCTTGGGACGTCGTCCAGCAGAGATGGGGCACGACCTTGATAGGGACAAGAGACAGTGGGACACGGGAGTCGGGGCGTGAGAACCAGGACAACTAATCACAACATTCAGCTGCTCTCAATCTTAAACAAGTAACGTGGCTCCTTTACAGTGGAAAGTACACAAAGCAAAGGGAAATAACAGTTATTAAACTAATATTTTGTTCCAATCTCTGTGGAAGAAGATTCCCAGAATCTCTTAGACTCTTCTCTTGGGCCACTTATAACCCAGCGGTATCACTATTGACTTCTCTAACTTCAAGTAACCCTTGCTTTCCCTCTCTCTCCATCCCTCCCCCACCCTAGTTTTCCGACTAGTTTCACTCTCCTCCTGATTAATTTTACTGTGTGTACGCTTCGTTTTCACCATCCCCTCAGCCAACCATCAACTATTCCACATTTCCTTGATCATCGTCTGCTTTGATCTGTCGTTTTCACACCTTACCCATCCACATATCTCTAGTCTCCCTCTCCCCCGACTCTCAGTCTGAAGAAGGGACTCGACCTGAAATGTCACCCATTCTTTCTCTCCAGAGATGCTGCCTGTCCCGCTGAGTTACTCCAGCATTTTGTGTACACCAGCATCTGCAGTTCCTTCCTGCACTCGTAGAAAGTGCAGTGTGTACTCTGACTATAGTGTATAAAATGTGAAGAAGGGCCCCGACTTGATTACCACTGAAGAAGGTTACCAATGATGCTGGCGATTGGCCTGTCATGGACAGTCATCCAGGGACAGGGGTCAGAGTCATTGAGGGAGTGCAGCGTAGGTTCACCAGGTTAATTCCCGGGATGACGGGACTGTCATATGTTGAGAGAATGGAGCGGCTGGGCTTGTATACTGTGGAATTTAGGATGAGAGGGGATCTTATTGAAACTTATAAGATTATTAAGGGTCTGGACACGCTAGAGGCAAGAAACATGTTCCCGATATCATTAGTTTCAATATAATTATGGAGAGGGTCAGAACTGGACCTAGGGTTGAGATTTTTGATTGGAGAAAGGCTAACTTTGAGGAGATGCGAAAGGATTTAAAAGGAGTAAATTGGGACTTTGTTTTATGGGAAAGATGTGGAAGAGAAATGGAGGACATTTAAAGGTGAAATTTTAAGAGTACAGAATCTTTATGTCCCTGTTCGGTTGAAAGGAAATAGTAAAAATTGGAAAGAGCCATGGTTTTCAATGGAAATTGGACACTTGGTTCGGAAAAAGAGAGAGATCTACAATAATTATAGGCAGCATGGAGTAAATGAGGTGTTTGAGGAGTATATCCTGATTCCTGGGATGTCAGGACTTTCATATGAAGAAAGACTGGATATACTCGGTTTGTACTCGCTAGAATTTAGAAGATTGAGGGGGGATCTTATAGAAATGTACAAAATTATTAAGGGATTGGACAGGCTAGATGCAGGAAGATTGTTCCCGATGTTGGGGAAGTCCAGAACAAGGGGTCACAGTTTAAGGATAAAGGGGAAATCTTTTAGGACCGAGATGAGGAAAACTTTTTTCACACAGAGAGTGGTGAATCTGTGGAATTCTCTCCCGCAGAAAGTAGTTGAGGCCAGTTCATTGGCTATATTTAAGAGGGAGTTAGATGTGGCCCTTGTGGCTAAAGGGATCAGGGGGTATGGAGAGAAGGCAGGTACAGGATACTGAGTTGGATGATCAGCCATGATCATATTGAATGGCGGTGCAGGCTCGAAGGGCCGAATGGCCTACTCCTGCACCTATTTTCTATGTTTCTATGTCTATAAAGAATGTAAAAAGAATCTTAAGAAAGAAATTAGAAAAGCTAAAAGAAGATATGAGGTTGCTTTGGCAAGTAAGGTGAAAGTAAATCCAAAGGGTTTCTACAGCTATATTAATAGCAAAAGGATAACGAGGGATAACATTTGGTCCATTAGAGAGTCAGAGTGGACAGCTATCTGCAGAGCCAAAAGAGATGGAGATATTGAACAATTTCTTTTCTTCGGTATTCACCAAGGAGAAGGATATTGAATTATGTGAGGTAAGGGAAACAAGTAAAGTAGCTATGGAAACTATGAGATTCAAAGAAGAGGAAGTACTGACACTTTTGAGAAATATAAAAGTGGATAAGTCTCCAGGTCCGGACAGGATATTCCCTAGGACATTGAGGAAAGTTAGTGTAGAAATAGCAGGGGCTATGACAGAAATATTTCAAATGTCATTAGTGCCGGAGGATTGGCGTACTGCGCATGTTGTTCCATTGTTTAAAAAGGGTTCTAAGAGTAAACCTAGCAATTATAGACCTGTTAGTTTGACGTCAGTGGTGGGCAAATTAATGGAAAGGATACTTAGAGATAATATATATAAGCATCTGGATAAACAGGGTCTGATTAGGAACAGTCAACATGGATTTGTGCCTGGAAGGTCATGTTTGACTAATCTTCTTGAATTTTTTGAATAGGTTACTCGGGAAATTGATGAGGGTAAAGCAGTGGATGTTGTATATATGGATTTCAGTAAGGCCTTTGCAAAGGTTCCTCATGGAAGGTTGGTTAAGAAGGTTCAATTGTTGGGTATTAATGGTGGAGTAGCAAGATGGATTCAACAGTGGCTGAATGGGAGATGCCAGAGAGTAATGGTGGATGGCTGTTTGTCAGGTTGGAGGCCAGTGACTAGTGGGGTGCCACAGGGGTCTGTGTTGGGTCCACTGTTGTTTGTCATGTACATCAATGATCTGGATGATGGTGTGGTAAATTGGATTAGTAAGTATGCAGATGATACTAAGATAGGTGGTGTTGTGGATAATGAAGTAGATTTTCAAAGTCTACAGAGAGATTTATGCCAGTTGGAAGAGTGGGCTGAAAGATGGCAGATGGAGTTTAATGCTGATAAGTGTGAGGTGCTACATCTTGGCAGGACAAATCAAAATAGGACGTACATGGTAAATGGTAGGGAATTGAAGAATGCAGTTGAACAGAGGGATCTAGGAATAACTGTGCATAGTTCCCTGAAGGTGGAATCTCATGTAGATAGGGTGGTAAAGAAAGCTTTTGGTGTGCTGGCCTTTATAAATCAGAGCATTGAGTATAGAAGTTGGGATGTAATGTTAAAATTGTACAAGGCATTGGTGAGGCCAATTCTGGAGTATGGTGTACAATTTTGGTCGCCTAATTATAGGAAGGATGTCAACAAAATAGAGAGAGTACAGAGGAGATTTACTGGAATGTTGCCTGGGTTTCAGCAACTAAGTTACAGAGAAAGGTTGAACAAGTTAGGTCTTTATTCTTTGGAGCGCAGAAGGTTAAGGGGGGACTTGATAGAGGTCTTTAAAATGATGAGAGGGATAGACAGAGTTGACGTGGATAAGCTTTTCCCACTGAAAGTAGGGAAGATTCAAACAAGAGGACATGACTTGAGAATTAAGGGACAGAAGTTTAGGGGTAACATGAGGGGGAACTTCTTTACTCAGAGAGTGGTAGCTGTGTGGAATGAGCTTCCAGTGAAGGTGGTGGAGGCAGGTTCGATTTTATCATTTAAAAATAAATTGGATGGTTATATGGACGGGAAAGGAATGGAGGGTTATGGTCTGAGTGCAGGTAGATGGGACTAGGGGAGAATACGTGTTCGGCACGGACTAGAAGGGCCGAGATGGCCTGTTTCCGTGCTGTAATTGTTATATGGTTATATGATGTTGGGGGAGTCCAGAACCAGGGGCCACAGTTTAAGAATAAGGGGTAGGCCATTTAGAACGGAGACGAGGAATCACTTTTTCCACACAGAGAGTTGTGAATCTCTGCCTCAGAGGGCGGTGGAGGCCGGTTCTCTGGATACTTTCAAGAGAGAGCTAGATAGGCCTCTTAAAGATAGCGGGGTCAGGGGATATGGGGAGAAGGAAGGAACGGGGTACTACACCAATGACTGCACCTCCACAGACACCTCTGTCAAGCTTCTCAAGTTTGCGGACGACACAACCCTGATTGGACTGATCCAGGATGGGGAGGAATCTGCCTACAGACAGGAAGAGTCACAGCTGGCATCCTGGTGCCATCGCAACAACCTGGAGCTCAATGCTCTTAAGACAGTGGGATTGATAGTAGACTTTAGGAGAGCTCTCCCTCTCCTCCCCCCACTCACCATCAACAGCACCACAGTCACATCTGTGGAGTCCTTTAAGTTCCTGGGAACCATCATCTCCTAGGACCTTAAATGGGGGGCTACCATCGACTCCACAGTCAAAAAGGCCCAACAGAGGATGTACTTCCTACGGCAGCTGAGGAAGCACAATCTGCCACAGGCAATGATGGTCCAATTCTACACGGCCATCGTTGAGTCTGTCCTCACCTTCTCCATCATGGTCTGGTTTGGCTCAGCCACCAAGCACGACACCTGGAGGCTGCAGCGAATCGTCCGATCAGCTGAGAAGGTTATTGGCTGCAACCTTCCCTCCATTGATGAACTGTACACTGCAAGGGCCAGGAAGCGAGCGGGCAAGATCATCTCTGACCCCTCTCACCCTGGCCACAAACTCTTTGAATCACTTCCCTCTGGAAGGCGACTCCGGACTGTCAAAGCTGCCACAGCCAGACATAAAAACAGCTTTTTTCCACGAGTAGTAGCTCTACTCAATAACCAAAAATCTGTAGCCTCCTTTTGCTCTGGTATTTTATTTAATTCACATGTTTAATCAATAATGTTTTATTATTAATGTTTTATGTGTCATTCTTAACTGTCACTGTATGTCATGTTGTCACTTGCGGGCGGAGCACCAAGGCAAATTCCTTGTATGTGAATACTTGGCCAATAAACTTATTCATCCAATCTTTGGGGATAATCAGCCATGATCACATTGAATGGCGGTGCTGACAAAGGGCTGAATGGCCTACTCCTGCACCTATTGTCTATTGTTTCGAGCGGCATCCAAGCAAGGGACACTGTGACAGAGAGAAGGAGACAGAGTGTGGACAGTGGATGGCCAGCCCTATATCTGGGAGAATTCATTCACTTTAGTATCATTTGTTATTGTCACGTGCACCGAGGCTGTGTGAAGGTGGAGAGAAGGGCAGTATATTGGAGGAGGAGAGACGTGTGTGGATGTGAACACTGGCAGCTTGCAGGGAGTGTGTCACTGTGTGTGTGAGGCTTGGTGTCACGGTATTGCAAGGATGCTCTCCAACAGTGCACTGCTTGTGAGTGGCTCTGCTTGTGAGGTACTCTGTAGTGAGCGGGCAATGTTGTCACGAGGGCCTGGTGCAGAGGTGTAAAGGTGAACAGTGGTGATGTGTGGGGACGGTGTTAGTGTGTGCCCGGGCGTTTGGCAGTGAGCTGGCGTGTTGTGGGTGTGTTGCAGTGAGGGCCGTTATGCAGCCTGGGCCTCACTGGCTGTCGGCAGCGGCCACAACACCGACACTGGGCATGCGGCAACACCCAGAGTTGAGTGCCGTCTGTGGGCAAGGGACGGGTGGTGGGTGGATGAGGGTGGGGAGAGGTGGTTCGTGGGTGGTGGCGATGTGCAGGCTGTGTGCGGGCTGTGTGTGCGGGCTGCGTGTGTGCGGGCTGCGTGTGTGTGTGTGCACGTGTATGTGTGTATGCACGTGTATGCGTGAGTGTGCATGTGTACGCATGCATGTGTGTGTGGGTGTGCGGGGTGTGTGCGTGTGTGCGTGTGCGCGTGCTCTCTGCAGGGATGTACAGTGAAGCTGCTTCAACTGCAGAGTTTCCACCCTGCAAGGGAAGAGCACTTTGTTGGACGGGCTGACAGGAAATTCCAGAACACAAAAGGATTCTGTTTCCATGAACTGGGTTTAGGGAACACGGCTGAAGACTGGAAAACAATCTGGCTCAAAGTAGCACCAGGGTGAAAGTTCAGCTGCTGCAAGCTCGGGGCTGGGGGTGGTGTTGGGGGTGGGGTGGGGGTGGGGGTGGTGTGGGGGGGTGGGGTGAGGTGGGGGTGGGTTGGGGGTGAGGTGGATTGGGGGTGGGATGAGGTGAGGTGGGGGTGGGTTGGGGGTGAGGTGGATTGGGGGTGTGTGTGTGTGGGTGAGGTGGGGTGTGGGGTGAGGGGGGGGTGGGGGGTGGTGGGGGTGGATTGGGGGTGGGGTGAGGTGGGGGTGGGTTGGGGGGTGGATTGGGGATGGGGTGAGGTGGGGGTGGGTTGGGGGTGGGGGTGGGTTGGGGGTGGGAATGAGGTGAGCCTGGGGGTGAGGTTGATTAGGGCGTGTGGGGTGGGTGAGGTGGGGTGGGGTGATGGTGGGGGTGGGGTGAGAGGGTGGGGGTGATTGGGGGTGGGGTGAGGTAGGGGTGGGTTGGAGTGGGGATTGGGGGTAGGGGGGCGGGGGGTAAGTGGGGGTGGGTTGGGGGGTGGGGTGGTTGGGGGTGGGGGTGAATTGGGGGTGGCTGCTGGTGTGGGGGTGGGTTGGGGGTGGACGGTGGCTTGGGTTGGGGTAGCGGCTGGGGGTTGAGTGTGGGGGTGCGGTGGGGGGTGCGTGGGGGTGGGGGTGAGGTGGGGGTGTGGTGGGTTGGGGTGGGGTGGGGTGGGGTGGGGGTGAGGTGGGGGTGGATTGGGGGTGGGGGTGGGGGTGAGGTGTATCCACCCATCACTTGCCTGGCTTTATCCTGCTTCTATCTCTGGTTTGTAGCTACATTCCCCCCACTCCATCAGAGGGTCGCAGCGTTGTCTGTCCACACCCTTCACAGATGCTGCCTGACCGGCTGAGTTTCTCCAGCATTGAGTGTTTTCTGCAGCTGCTTACATGGACATTGTAGCAGTTGTACGACGTGCTACGATTGGTGCTGTTATGGTCAGATTACCTAGCATTGCCCAGATTTCTAGTGTTATTGATGATCCTATACTGATTTGTTGTGCTCTTGCGTTAGAGCTGTCGGGGCGAGCGGGATCAAGGCAGGCACAGTTACTGATTGTGGATGTTCAGCCATGATCACAATGAATGGCAGTGCTGGTTCAAAGGGCCGAATGGCCTCCTCCTGCACCTATTGTCTATTGTCTATTAAGCTGCAACAAGTAAGAGTTGATTTGTTTTATTCTGGATGTAAATGGCGATGACAAACTCTGGACTATTGTACAGCCACCTATTACTCGCAGTGTTCAGCTGATGAAGTATTTGGGGGTTCGCCATCCGTACCCCATTTACAGCTCTATCTACATGTGGTGCCAGTGTCAGGGAGCTATGGACTTGCTCCCCAACATCCCCCCTGTACCCCAACATTCCCCCTGTACCCCAACATCCCCCCGTACCCCAACATCCCTCCGTACCCCAACAGCCCCCGTACCGCTACATCCCCCGTACCCCAACATCTCCCCGTACCCCAACACCCCCGTACCCCAACATCCCCCGTACCCCAACATCCCCCCGTACCACAACATCCACCCCCCGTACCCCAACATCCCCCTGTACCCCAACATCCCCCCGTACCACAACATCCCCCCCGTACCCCAACATCCCCTCCCCCCGTACCCCAACACCCCCCGTACCCCAACATCCCCCCGTACCACAACATCCACCCCCCGTACCCCAACATCCCCCCGTACCCCAACATCCCCCCGTACCACAACATCCACCCCCCGTACCCCAACACCCCCCCCCCCGTACCCCAACATCCCCCGTAACCAACATCCTCCGTACCCCAATCCTGCGCGGGGTGTTGCCGTGAATCGTACACTTCCTTCTCCCAAAGTGCAACACCTCACGCTTGTCTGGATTAAACGCCACCTGCCATTTCTCCACCTGTATATCCAACTGGGAGGCACAGCAGGCAGAGCCACTGCCTCACAGCGCCAGAGACCCAGCTTCAATCCTGACCTCAGGCTGTGTGGCGTTTCCTCCGGGTGCTCCGGTTTCCTCGGGTTTGTAGGCTAATTGGCTTCTGACAACTTCCCCCAGTGTGTCCGGGGTGGATGGAAGGAACTGCGGATGCTGGTTCAAATCGAAGGTAGACACAAAATGCTGGAGTAACTCAGCGGAAGCTGAGTTACTCCAGCATTTTGTGTCTACCTTCGGTAGGGCTTTGATTGTCCTGAGGCAGCTTTATTGGACTTTGGTCAGGCTGCATGTGGGGTTCTGGTCGCCCCCATTACAGGAAGGATGTGCAGGCTTTGGAGACGGTGCAGAGGTTGTTGACCAGAAGGCCGCAGGTCAGAGGTCCTTCTGCAGTTGTATAGAGCCCTGGTGAGACCATACCTGGAGTATTGTGTGCACTTTTGGTCCTCTAATTTGAGGAATGACATTCTTGCTATTGAGGGAGTGCAGCGTAGGTTTACAAGGTTAATTCCCGGGATGGCGGGACTGTCATATGCTGAGAGAATGGAGCGGCTGGGCATGTACACTCTGGAGTTTAGAAGGATGAGAGGATATCTCGTTGAAACATATAAGACTGTTAAGGGCTTGGACACGCTAGAGGCAGGAAACATGTTCCAGATGTTGGGGGAGTCCAGAACCAGGGGCCACAGTTTAAGAATAAGGAGTAAGCCATTTAGAACGGAGACGAGGAAACACTTTTTCTCACAGAGAGTGGTGAGTCTGTGGAATTCTCTGCCTCAGAGGGCGGTGGAGGCCGGTTCTCTGGATGCTTTTAAGAGAGAGCTAGATAGGGCTCTTAAAATTAGCGGAGTCAGGGGATATGGGGAGAAGGCAGGAACGGGGTACTGGTTGTGGATGATCAGCCATGATCACATTGAATGGCGGTGCTGGCTCGAAGGGCTGAATGGCCTACTCCTGCACCTATTGTCTATTGTCTATTGTCAACACCCCCCCCCTCCCCATCACTGCCCTCGATGTAATGGAGACAATACAACAGGCATGGGACGCCAGAGTAGGATACGGGCATTTAATAGGATTAGTGTAGATGGGTAGAAGGGTCAACGTGGATGTGGTGGGCCGAAGGGCCTGTTTCTGTACTGTACACCTTGATGGGGATTGGGTATTGAATGATAGGCCTGACACTGGGACATTGCTGACATTTGTCCACACACCAGGCAGGATTTGTAAGAAGGGTCTTGACCCGAAACATTGTGTTTAAGAAGGAACTGCAGATGCTGGAAAATCGAAGGTAGACAAATATGCTGGAGAAACTCAGCGGGTGCGGCAGCATCTACGGAGCGAAGGAAATAGGCGACGTTTCGGGCCGAAACCCTTCTTCAGGCTTGTTTAAAATGCCTCATTTACCAGGAGACGGCATTGATCAATGAGGGGGGTCATTGGAAGCAGCAGAGTTTATTACTGAGCCAATTACATTATCTGTTGCAACTTTTCTCTTTTCGCTTTTTTACACAAACAAAGTCACTGACCCAAGAATCCTACATCAGGTTTCCATTTGGGCAGCATCCACACCCAAACCAGACCAGGGGTGCAGGCCAGGCCCGGGTAGGGGCTGTTGAAATACAAGGCAGTGCAACGCCAGGAGTGAACGGCTGCCTCTCTCTGTAGCTGCTGCTCTGTGACAGAGCTCACACACAAAATCAGCAGCTCATCTTGAAATGGAGAAAGTAAATGGTGGGGTGGGGGGGGGGGGGGGGTCTGTTAAAGTCATAAAGAATGAATCAGCTGGTAATTAGTTTGTTCTGGGCCTTGGCTGCTGTAACTCTTCACTGTGTTAAGTTTGGCCTCAGCCGCACATTTGTTAAAATAACAGAGGGAAAGTATAAAAAATGCTGACTGCATTCCATTGATTTCCAAACTGACAGCAACCCTGGCTCGCGGCCAAAATCCTTGCATTCGGCTTAGATTCCACTCAAACCGATCACACGCCAAGGCTTTCAATCCCCCTGCAATCCCATTACACCCAGCGCTCCCCCCCCCCACCCCCCAGTCTCCTGCCTTAACCCCTTCCCTGCCTCTCACCTCGCAAATATATTCTCCGCCCTTCACTTTCATTCTCACTGTCCGCTCCCTCACAGTCACGGGAGTACACAGCAGGGAAACAGGCCCTTCGGCCCAACTCATCCATGCTGACCAAGATGCCCCATCTAAGCATTTGGCCGTGTTTGGCCCATATCTCTCTGAACCTGTCCTATCCATGTACCTGTTGAAGTGTCTTTTAAATGTTGTGATAGTCCCTGCATCAACTACCTCCTCTGGCAGCTCGTTTCATTCACCCTCCTCCCTCTGTGTGGAAACGTTGCCCCTCAGCTTCCCGTTAAATCTGTCCCCTCTGCTCCGTGATCCTCCTAGCCTGGTTAAAAGATTCTGTGCGTTCACCGTATCTATTTTTCTCATGATTTTGTACACCTCTAGTCCAAGAGCTTTACAGCACAGAAACAGGCCCTTCAGCCCATCCTGTCCGTTCCGACCATTCCCTGTGCTTGGCCCATTGGCCTCTAGACGCTTGCTGTCCACACATCTGTCCAAATGGAAAAGTGGTAAATGTTTCCACGTCTGAAGCTCATTCTAGATCTGGATGTGGTGGAAATGGAAAGGTTGTGATGCCAAGCTGTGGGACAGCAGCTGAGAAAGGGGGAGAGCGTTGCTGACACAGCATCAAGCTTCAAACAAGAGCCGCTCTCTGTGAAACATTGAACAGACATTCCCTGCCCAGTGTCGGGCTGGTGGCCGGTTCAGGATGTTTGGTCCCAGCTGAAACACAAGTTCAGTTAAACTGTCCACCGCCTTTCAACCCCCCCCCCCCCCCCCGCTTCCCTGCTGTGTCTCAGCTCCAGCCAGGATTTCTCCAGTCGTAGCATCGCTGTGTGTGGGTGCAGGCACCAGCAGTCTGTTTGGCCCATATCCCTCCAAACCTGTCCCAGCTACACTAGTCCCACCTGCCCGCACTTGGCCCATATCCCTCCAAACCTGTCCTTCAGCCCAACTCGCCCACGCCGGCCAACATGTCCCAACTACACTAGTCTCACCTGCCTGCGCTTGGTCCATATCCCTCCAAACCTGTCCCAGCTACACTAGTCCCACCTGCCTGTGCTTGGCCCATATCCCTCCAAACCTGTCCAACATGTCCCGTCTACACTAGTCCCACCTGCCTGCGCTTGGTCCATATCCCTCCAAACCTGTCCCAGCTACACTAGTCCCACCTGCCCGCGTTTGGCCCATATCTCTCCAAACCTGTCCTTCAGCCCAACTCGCCCACACCGGCCAACATGTCCCAGCTACACTAGTCCCACCTGCCTGCGCTTGGTCCATAAAAAATCCGACGATCTCAGAGAAAATCCACACGGGTCACGGAGAGAACGTACAAACTCCATACAGAAAGCACCCGTAGTTTGGATCGAACCCTGTTCTCTGGCGCTGTGAGGCGGCAACTCTACCGCTGCGCCACCTGCCTGCGTTTGGGCCATGTCCCTCTAAAGCTGTCCAATCCATGTACCTGTCCAAATGCTTCTTAAACGTTGCGTTAAAGATGGATTCTGCATGGCGTGGTATATGTTGACCTTGTCGGCCGGGTTGGCGAGGTGTAATATAGACACAAAACGCTGGAGTAACTCAGCGGGGCAGGCTTCAGAGTCTGAAGAAGGGTCTCGACCCGAAACGTCACCCGTTCCTTCTCTCCAGAGATGCTGCCTGTCCTGCTGAATTACTCCAGCATTTTGTGTCTTTCTTCGGTTTAAACCAACATCTGCAGTTCCTTCTTACACATTTGGTGAGGTCTACATCACTGCCTCTCTCTCTCTCTCTCTCTCTCTCTCTCTCTCTCTCTCCCCTCCCCCCAGCGGTCCCATGGACATCCAGTGCATGGAGCACAAGGCCGACGCTGCATGCAGGACTGCGACTGTGCCGATGCACCAGGCCGTAGTGGGAGAGCAGCAGTTCCTGCACACGCTGCACCATCTGCAGCAGCAACATCTACACTCACGCCAGCTGCTGCACAGCAGCCGAGCAAGGCACCAGGTAAAGGTCGACGGCTGCACGTCTCCTGCGCAATCCCACCTGCACCAGTGTAGACGGGACCACCTGTACAATCCCACAGGGCAGTGAGGGGGGCAGTGAGGGGGGCAGTGAGGGGGGGCAGTGAGGGGAGGCAGTGAGGGGGGGCAGTGAGGGGGGCAGTGAGGGGGGCAGTGAGGGGGGGCAGTGAGGGGGGGCAGTGAGGGAGGCAGTGAGGGGGGGAAGTGAGGGGGGTAGTGAGGGGGCAGTGAGGGGGGCAGTGAGGGAGGCAGTGAGGGGGGGCAGTGAGGGGGGTAGTGAGGGGGCAGTGAGGGGGGCAGTGAGGGAGGCAGTGAGGGGGGGCAGTGAGGGGGGTAGTGAGGGAGGCAGTGAGGGGGGGCAGTGAGGGGGCAGTGAGGGGGGGAAGTGAGGGGGGGCAGTGAGGGGGGCAGTGAGGGGGGTAGTGAGGGGGGCAGTGAAGGAGGCAGTGAGGGGCGCAGGCAGGGCGTGTGGACGGAATGGTTGTATGCAGATATTCATGTGTGTGGACACCACGGCGTGTTCCGATGCGAGGGCTTATGTGTTTTTGCTCTGACAGGCCATCTGTGCAGAGAATCAGCTGGACATCCCCATGCAGTGGCCAGCTCTGGCCTCAACCCGCCACAAGCCACTGGTCAGCGGGCAGTGGGCAGCCGGGCAGCAGAGGCCAGAGCCCAGTCAGGGTAGCCCACCCCACCTCCCGAGACCACCGGCGACAAGCAAGCAGGGGGTGGGCAGAAAGGTCAGCGCCCAGAGAGTGTCCCGGTAAGATGACCTGTGTCCCCCCCGCCCACCCCCACTCCCCCCCGCCCTGTGTCCCCCCCCCTGTGTCCCCCCGCCCTGTAAACCCCCCGCCCTGTGTCCCCCCGCCCACCCCCACTCCCCACCGCCCTGTAAACACTCTCCCCAGGGAGGGGAGGGGCGGGGGGGGACGGGGAAGGGCAAGGAGGGGAGGGGGAAGGGAGAAGGGGAGGGTATGGGAAGGAAGGGGATGGAGTAATTAGGCGGGTGTTTCCCCCACTGTGAGTGGTCCCTTGTCCCCCTTTTCCGGTCTGTGCACAGTGCTGCCTAATTATCCCACTAAGGGACAGGGTCATGTTCAGCCGCACAAATATAACCGATCCCCCACCAGCAGTGACTGCTCCACCCTGGCACATATACATCCTCTTGCTACTCTCCCCCCCCCCCCTCACACGCGCACCCCCACCCTCACCCCCACCCCCATCCCCAACCCCAGCCTCACCCCCGCCCTCGCCCTCGCCTGCCTGCGTGTGTCTTCACTCTCAGCTCAGCTCACTTTATTGTCACAGGTTCACGAGATTGATCCCTGGGATGGCGGGACTGTCATATGAGGAAAGATTGAAAAGACTAGGCTTGTATTCACTGGAGTTTAGAAGGATGAGGGGGTGGATCTTATAGAGACATATAAAATTATAAAAGGACTGGACAAGCTAGATGCAGGAAAAATGTTCCCAATGTTGGGCAAGTCCAGAACCAGGGGCTATAGTCTTAGAATGAAGGGGAGGTCATTTAAGACTGAGGTGAGAAAAAACGTTTTCACCCAGAGAGTTGTGAATTTGTGGAATTCCCTGCCACAGAGGGCAGTGGAGGTCAAGTCACTGGATGGATTTAAGAGAGAGTTAGATAGAGCTCTAGGGGCTGGTGGAATCAAGGGATATGGGGAGAAAGGCATGGGTTATTGATAGGGGATGATCAGCCATGATCACAATGAATGGCGGTGCTGGCTCGAAGGGCCGAATGGCCTCCTGCACCTATTTTCTATGTTTCTATGTGTATCCCAACATTTAAGAAACAGTTGGACAGGTATATGGATAGGACAGGTTTGGAGGGATATGGACCAACCGCAGGCAGGTGGGACTAGTGTAGCTGGGACATTGTTGGCCGGTGTGGGCAAGTTGGGCTGAAGGGCCTGTTTCTGTGCTGTATCACTCTGTGACTCTCCTCTCCTTATCTGACATCCTTCTGTCTCCTTGTCACCTGCAGCCATTGTCACTAACTCACTGGCCAGGCTTTGTCCACCCTCCCCCACCACCTCTCTCTCTCCCAGCTTCAGTCAGAAGAAGGGTTCTGACCTGAAACATCATCTGTCCATTGCCTCCACAGTTGCTGCCTGGCTTGTTGAGTTTGTCAAGCAGCTGCAGTTTGTGGTGTGTGTCGTCTGTCTCGGCCTGTTACAGGGCAGTGTGTGCGGGGAGTGAAACTTCTCCCTTTCCTCTTTCAGAGTGATTGCCATTGACGGCCGCCAACCAGAGCCCACCAGGACCTCACTACACACACCTGTCGGCAGCGGCTCAGGTGGGACGTCAGCTACAGGTGAGCAGGCACAGGCCCTTCTGCCCACACCAGCTGTGGAGGCCATGGATTCTTGATTAGTACGGTGTCAGCGGTTATGGGGAGAAGGCAGGAGAGTTAGATCAGCCATGATTGAATGGCGGCGTAGACTTGATGGGCCAAATGGCCTAATTCTGCTCCGAGAACTTCTGAACTATAATGTCAGTGCCAAACATGATGTCAAGACCAACTCTCCTCTCCCTGCAAGTGATCCATATCCCTCCATTCCCTGCATATCCATGCGCCTCTAAAACACCACTATGGTATCTGCCTCCACCACCACCCCTGGCAGCGCGTTCCAGGCACCCACCACCCTCTGTGTAAAGATAGTTGTCCTGTACACCTCCTGTAAACTTTGCCACGCTCGGTTTTGAATCCCCTACCCTTGGGGAACAGACTGTGAGCACTCCCTTTCTCCATGCCTCTCACCATCTTGTCCACCAGTGTAAGGTCACCTGTGTCCAGACTGTGCCCACCAGTCCAGGTAACATCCTGGTGCAGGAACTGGGTGAATAGGTGGTGTGATAGCGAGCTCTGACAGAGTGCGGCATCTGTGTTAGTCTCACACACCAGGCCCTGATACACAAGTTCAAGTTCAAGTTACATTTATTTGTCACATGCACCAATTGGGACAGTGAGATTTGAGTTACCATACAGCTATACGAATAAAAAACAACACAACACACGATAGAGTTTAGACAATAGACAATAGGTGTAGGAGTAGGCCATTCGGCCCTTCGAGCCAGCACCGCCATTCAATGTGATCATGGCTGATCATCCACAATCAGTACCCCGTTCCTGTCTTCTCCCCATATCCCCTGACTCCGCTATCTTTAAGAGCCCTATCTAGCTCTCTCTTGAAAGTATCCAGAGAACCAGTTCTCTGGATACTCTAAGGCAGAGAACATGGACATCCCCACACAGCGGAATCAACGTTTCCCACTGTGAGGGAAGGCAATAAAGTTGTCATCTTCCTCTTTGTTCACCCGTGGTCTGGGCCTTTGAACCCTCCGCAGTCGCCGCTCCGGATGGCCCAATGTACAGACCCTCTCTCCGGGATAATCGGAACAGATCGGGACACGCTTGCGGCTTGGAGTTCCCGAATCGGCCGCTTCCTACTGGAGACCGTGGCTTACTCGTAGATAGACACAGAGTGCTGGAGTAACTCAGCGGGTCAGGCAGCATCTGTGGAGAACGGATAGGTGACGTTTCTGGTCGGGACTGGGATCTGAAGAAGGGTCTCGACCCATGACGTCACCCATTCCTTCTCTCCAGAGATGCTGCCTGTCCCACTGAGTTACTCCAGCACTTTGTGTCTATCTACGAGTAAGCCTCAGTCTCCAGCACTTTGTGTCTATCTTTGGTTGAAACCAGCATCTGCAGTTCCTTCCTACACAGGCGGTGAGGTGCATCTTCGTGCTGTCCGTGTTCTTCAGGAGCTGTCAGTTGGGGAGCACCCTCTGTGCTGTTGGTCTGCCCAGTGCCTGGGTTACGGAGAAGCCGTGACCCAGTGCTGCCGGCCCTGCTATGTGGAGCAGCTGGAGCTGGAGCTGGAGCTGGCCCTAGGTGACACTGACCAGCAGATACCCCGTGCCCCTGGGTAGCGCCCTGCACTCAGGCCTGTCACTCCCTGGCTGTCCTGAGAACAGGTGGTCATGCCAAGCCGAGAGTCAACTGTATCTGCACATGGGTACCAACCATACGGAGGCAGGCAGGTGGTCATAAAGAATAGTAGAATTAGACCATTCGGCCCATCAAGTCTACTCTGCCATTCAATCATGGCTGATCTATCTCTCCATCCGAACCCCATTTTCCTGCCTTCTCCCCATAACCCCTGACACACGTACTAATCATGAATCTATCTATCTCTGCCTTAAACATATCCATTGACTTGTGGCCTCCACAGCCGTCTGTGGCAAAGAACCCCACAGATTCACCACCCCCGAACACCTGTACTAATCAAGGTGGGACGAGTGTAGATGTGGCATCTTGGCGGGCACGGGCTAGATGGGCCGAAGGGCCTGTTTCCATTCTGAATGACTCAATGACTATGTGTACGTATGGTGATAGACACAAGAAGCTGGAGTAACTCAGCGGGACAGGCAGTATCTGTGGAGAGAAGGAATGGGTGACGTATAATAATAATAATAATACATTTTATTTAATGGGCGCCTTTCAGACATCTCAAGGACACCATACATAGTAATCGGAATAAAAACATATAATCGGAATATAACAAGTAATAAAGACATCACAGAGACACAAATTAAAAACAGAATTCAATCCAAAAACAGAAAATCAAAAACACAGTGTGAAGACACAGACGTATCAGGACGAGACTGCAGTGACGTGCAGGTAGATGAGGAACACTCACTGGTCTATGGAGGGGATTGAGTATCGGACAGCAAGAGGGGAAGGGGGTGTCTGAGTCTCCCTGCCCAGTAGGACAGGACCATCCTTCCCCAGTGGTGTCTCTGCTCCCCCTCTGTCTGCTGCCACTGGGTATAGGGAGAACACGCTGTCTGCTCCTCGTTGCTGGCTGGAGTTGCTGTGACAGTGATGGGTGAGCTGGCAGCATGCCCACCTGCCAGAGTTGGGTGTCGGGTAACTGGAGCAGCTGGTCCAGGCGCTGCTGAGATCAGGTGTCTGGAAATGCCGCTGTATTCTCCTGCACTCATCAGGCTGAACTGGGGCAGGGTGAACCAAGCCCAGCCGGCAGCAGCCACTATCCCCACATGTCCAGCCCCATGCACGGCCCAGAGCAGTCACACGGACCTGAGTAAACCCCATGGTAACTTGAGGAAATGCTCTCTGTGGAAAATAAATACCTGACGTTTCGCGTTCAGTCTGAAGAAGGGTCTCGACCCAAAACGTCACCCATTCCTTCTCTCCAGAAATGCTGCCTCACCCGCTGAGTTACTCCAGCATTTTGTGTCTCCCTTCGATTTAAACCAGCGTCTGCAGTTCTTTATCACACTACATAGCTCGGTGTTGTATTTCAGTTAAAACCCCAGGGAGGAGGCAGAATGTTGAACAGCCCCGAGCAGCAAGAATGCAAAGGGGAGGAAGAGGGGTCTGTGTGTCAGTTATCCATTGTGTCATGAGGAAGGATTAGTTAGCGATCTTGTTGTGCAAAGCCCCTTGGGCAACAGTGACCATAATATGGTGGAATTCTGCATTAGGATGGAGAGTGACACGGTTAATTCAGGGACTAGGGTCCTGACATGAATAAAGGAGACTTTGAAGGTATGAGACGGGAATTGGCTGGGATAGACTGGTAAATTATACTTCAAGAGTTGACGGTGGAGATGCAATGGCAAAGATTTAAAGACCGCATGGATGAACTCCAAAAATTGTTCATCCCTGTCTGGCGAAAAAATAAAACGGGGAGGGCGGCTCAACCGTGGCTAACGAGGGAAATCAAGGATAATGTTAAATCCAAGGAAGAGGCATATAAATTGGGCAGAGGAAGCAGCAAACCAGAGGACTGGGAGAAATTTAGAGCTCAACAGAGGACAAAGGGGTTAATTAAGAGGGGTAAAAAAGAGCATGAAAGAAAGCTTGCGGGGAATATAAAAACTCTCTAAAAGTTTCTTTAGATATGTAAAAAGGAAAAGATTAGTGAAGACAAATGTACTGTAGCTCCCTCACAATCAGAGACATGTGAATTTATAATGGTAAACAAGGAAATGGCAGAACAGTTAAACAAATACTTTGGTTCTGTCTTCACTAAGGAAGACACAAATAATCTCCCAGAAATACTAGGGGATCGAGGATCTAGTGCGAGGGCGGAACTGAAGGGAATCCATATTAGTCAGGAAATGGTGTTCGATAAACTGTTGGGACTGAAGGCAGATAAATCCCCAGGGCCTGATGGTCTGCATCCCAGGAGCTGGCTCTAGAAATCGTGGATGCATTGTGATCATTTTCCAATGTTCTCTCGACTCTGGATCAGTTCCTGTGGACTGGAGGGTAGTCAATGTAACTCCACTTTTGAAGAAAGGAGGGAGAGAGAAAACGGGGAATTATAGACCAGTTAGCCTTACATCGGTAGTGGGGAAGATGCTGGAGTCGATTATTAAAGATGTTATAGCAGCGCATTTGGAAAGTAGTTACAGGATTGGTCAAAGTCAGCATGGATTTATAAAGGGGAAATCATGCTTGACTAATCTTCTGGAATTTTTTGTGGATGTAACAAGTAGAATGGATAAGGGAGAGCCAGTGGATGTGGTGTATCTGGACTTTCAAAAAGCCTTTGACAAGGTCTCACACAAGAGAGTAGTGTACAAAATTAGTGCACATGGTATTGGGGGTAGGGTATTGACATGGATAGAGAACTGGTTGGCAGACAGGAAGCAAAGAGTAGGAATTAACGGAATTTTCTGAATGGCAGGCAGTGACTAGTGGGGTGCCGCAAGGCTCGATGCTGGGACCCCAGTTATTCACAATATATATTAACGATTTAGACGAGGGAATTAAATGTGACATCTCCAAGTTTGCGGATGACACAAAGCTGGGTGACAGTGTGAGCTGCGATGAGGATGCTATGAGGATACACGGTGACTTGGATAGGTTGGGTGAGTGGGCAGATGTATGGCAGATGCATTATAATGTGGATAAATGTGGTTATCCACTTTGGTGGCAAGAACTGGAAGGCAGATTATTATCTGAATGGTGTCAGATTACGAAAAGGGGAGGTGCAACGAGACCAGGGTATCATTGTTCATCAGTCACTGAAAGTAAGCATGCAGGTACAGCAGGAAGTGAAGAAAGCTATTAGCATGTTGGCCTTCATTGCGAGAGGAGTTGAGCATGGGAGCAAAGCGGTCCTACTGCAGTTGTACAGGGCCCTGGTGAGACCACACCTGGAGTATTGTGTGCAGTTTTGGTCTCCAAATCTGAGGAAGGACATTCTTGCTATTGAGGGAGTGCAGCGTAGGTTCATCAGGTTAATTCCCAGAATGGCAGGACTGACATATGATGAAAGAATGGGTTGACTGTGCTTGTATTCACTGGAATTTTGAAGGATGAGAGAGGATCTTATAGAAACATATAAAATTCTTACGGGATTGGACAGGGTAGATGCAGGAAAAATGTTCCTGGTGTCGGGGGAGTCCAGAACCAGGGGTCACAGTTTAAGAATGAGGGGTGGGCCATTTAGGACTGCGATGAGGAAAAACTTTTTCAGTCAGAGAGTTGTGAATCTGCGGAATTCTCTGCCACAGAAGGCAGTGGAGGTCAATTCACTGGATGTTGTCAAGAGAGAGTTAGATTTAGCTCTTAGGGCTAAAAGAATCAAGGGATATGGGGGAAAAGCAGGAACGGGGAACTGATTGTGGATGATCAGCCATGATTATATTGAATGGCGGTGCTGGCTCGAAGAGCCGAATGGCCTGCATTTTCTATGTTTCTATCCAGGCGTGATCGTAACATTAGTTATTGTGGAGAGTGGTGAGACAGGGAATGTAGCAGCATCCTTGTGACCAGCGTGGGCACAGGACAGAGTGGATGAAACACATTGTTCCCAGAGTCGTACAGCACAAAAACACACCCTGCGCCCCAACTCACCCACATTGGCCATCTCCGCTGGGCTGGGCTGTGGTGGTCCAAGCCTGCAGCTCCACAGTGGGGCTGTGGTGGTCCCAGCCTGCAGCTTCACAGTGGGGCTGTGGTGGTCCCAGCCTGCAGCTCCACAGTGGGGCTGTGGTGGTCCCAGCCTGCAGCTCCACAGTGGGGCTGTGGTGGTCCCAGCCTGCAGCTTCGTGAATCGCGAGGTTAACAAGACTCTCTGTTTTCTGTTTTGCAGCTCAGTGCTCAGCGATCCCAGCGAGGAACGGCAGTGAATGGACATCGGACTACCCAGACCAGACACACTGACCCACAGAGTGGTCCCACTGACCACCAGGACCAGAGCCACTGACCCCTCCTCAGACAGACCCTGCTGATCCCAGGACGCCCGGCATGCGGGGTTCCTCACGGAGCGGCCCTGGGAGTGATGGCAGCGTCACCCGGCTGGAGCAGGGAGTGGGTGTGGAAGATCACAGATGCCCTCGGCCACTGGTGTGCAGTGACCACGGACACTGTGGGGACTGGACCATGGGCACTGTGGGGAGTGGCCACTGCACACGGTCACTGCTGGGCACTGGACGGGCAGGGTCCTGTGGGGGAGGGTGGGCCGGGGCACTGATGGGCAGTGAGTGGTCCAGTGGCCACGGGGCTGGGCTGCTGCTGGCCCACCGGCCACGGCCCCTCACTCTGACCACATCGGCATGTCCCGGTCAGCTTATCTTTGGATATTTCAGTCTGTACATAAGGGGGGGTGGGGGTGTGTGTGTGTGTGTGTGGGTATTTTTTTACTGCGGGGTGAGGGTGGAGGGCCAGAGGTGCTGCTCCCAACACAGGCCACACTTGGAGTTTCGGGAAGATAAATTAAACAATGTTGGTGTTTTCCAATGTCAGGTTCAGATTCAGATTCAAACTTTATTGTCATTGTGCAGTGTACAGTACAGAGACAACGAAATGCAATAGTCAGTGTGTATATCTGACTGGTCACTGCTTCATATTGTCTCGTTCACCGACACACTTGCTCCCTTGTCCAACCATCCTATACATGGGTAATATCAGCCAACAGGTCATGTACAGAGAATAATACCAGAATGCAGAATATAGTGCAGACAAAAAAAGTGCAAGATCTGCAATGAGGTAGGTTGGAAGATCAAGACTAGTCCCTAGCTTATGGAAGCACCATTCAATAGTGTGATGACAGAGGGGTGGAAGCTGTTCCAGAATCTCGTGGTGCGCGCCTTCACGCTTCTGTATTGTCTTGTTGCTGAGGGGAAAAGAGGGGATGGCCGGGGTCATAAGGTCATAAGTGATAGGAGTAAAATCAGGCCATTTGGCCCATGAAGTCTACTCCCCCATTCAATCATGGATGATCTATCTCTCCCTCCTAACCCCATTCTCCTGCCTCTCCCCATAACCGGTAACACGCGTACTAATCAGGAATCTATCTATCTCTGCCTTAAATATATCCACTGACGGCCTCCTTCTGTGGCAAATAATTCCACAGATTCACCACCCTCTGACTAAAGAAATTTCCCCTCATCTCCTTCCTAAAAGAACATCCTTTAATTCTGAGGCTGTGACCACTAGTCCTAGACTCCCCCACTAATGGAAACATCCTCTCCACATCCACTCTATCCAAGCCTTTCACTATTCTGTATGTTTCTATGAGGTCCCCCCTTATTCTAAATTCCAGCGAGTACAGGCCCAGTGCCGACAAACTCTTATAGAGTGAAACTGTGGAAAGAGGCCCTTCGGCCCAACTTGTCCACACCGGCCAACATGTTCCAGTTACACTAGTCCCTCCTGCCTGCGCTTGGTCCATATCCCTCAAAATCTGTCCTATCCATGTACCTGTCTAATTGTTTCTTAAACATTGGGAATGTCCGAGCCTCAACCACCTCCTCTGGCAGCTTGTTCTATACACCCATAACCTTCTGTGTGAAATAGTTACCCCTCAGATTCCTATTAAATCTTTTACCCTTCACCTTGAACCTATGTTCTCTGGTCCTCGATTCCTCTATTCCAGGCAAGAGACTCTGTGCATCTACCCGATCTATTCCTCTCATGATTTTATACCTCAACAAGATCACCCCTCATCCTCCTGCGCTCCATGGAATAGAGACCCAGCCTACTCAACCTCTCCCTGTAGCTCACACCCTCTAGTCCTGGCAACATCCTTGTAAATCTTCTCTGAACCCTTTCAATATCTTTCCTATAACATGGTGCCCAGAACTGAACACAATATTCTAAATGCGGTCTCACCAACATCTTATACAACTGCAACATGACCTCCCAACTTCTATACTCAATACTCTGACTGATCCTCATCCTTTACAATGGACACTGAAATCTTACCAACCACCAAAGTCAGACTAACGGGCCTATAGTTCCCACTGTGAGTGGCCATTGATTATGCTGGGTGCTTTCCCGAGGCAGCATGAAGTGTAGACGGTTAATGTACAGGTTGGGCAGTGATGGACTGAGCTACATCTACCACGCTGGAACCGCTCGTGGACCAGCGCTCCTCGGTATCAATGACACACGAGAAGGAGCCGTTGGACGTATCCACTCTGCTCAGTGTGTGGTTGAGCCCTCCAGCACCTCCTGTTATCCACACCACCATGCCGTGACCAGACCACATCTGGCATGGCAGCCGAGATTTCCACCACTCGAAAGACCATCCGTTCAGCAGTGTCGAGAGCTGGATGCAGGGTGGACAACAGGGTAACTGCTGCTGGACTGGGGAGCGGTCAGTCAGGGCCACTCCCCTCCACCTCAGTGAGGGAGTGCTGCAGGAGTAACGGTGTTGAGAGCACTGTGGGAGGCAGGGAGCATGGAAACTGGTCTTTCACCAACCTACCCACCTTCATCTCCCATCTACATTAGTCCCACCTGCCCACATTTGGCCCATCTCACTCCAAACCTGTCCAACTGTCTTTTAAATGTTACGATAGTCCCAGCGTCGACTACCTCCTCTGGCAGCTTGTTCCATACACCCACCACCCTGTGTAAAACGTTACCCCTCAGCTTCATATTAAACCTTTCCCCTCTCACCTTAAACCTGTCTGCTTGTTCTTGATTCCCTTACTCTAGGCAAAAGATTCTGTGCATCTACCCGATCTATTCCTCTCATTAATTTGTACAACCCCTGCTATAAGATCTCCCCTCATCCTCCTGCGCTCCAAGGCATAGTCCCAACCTACCCAACATCTCTCTACAGCTCAGTCCCTCAAGTCCTGGCAATATCCTTGTAGATGTTCTCTTAACCCTGGTTCCTATAACATGGTGTTGTGGACTGAGCAGAGCACTCGTTGTGCCGTGTTACGGGGCAAGGGATTCCACCACCGACCACATCTCAGTCTCAGTGTGAAGGGTGCAACCTCTCCCCAATCAATGGAGCCAGAGAATGGAGGGGGAGCAGTAACCCAAACTACACTTTAATCTCACCCAAAATTCCACCGACCCTGTGTGGCAATAAATTCTATCAAACACATACAACAAACATCCTCTTTTCTTAAAAAAAAAAGTTTATTCAATAATGGAAAAAAAAAAGTACTGAAAATAAATTAGCAGGGTGGGATGTGCAGCTTGTGGCAGAGATGCTCCCAGAGTTACGGGCAGGTGAGGCCACAGCACCTCACACTCTGGAGCAGTGCAGGGATCCCAGAGCTAACGTCACCTATCCACCTCCTCCACAGATGCTGCCTGACCCACTGAGTTACTCCAGCACTCTGTGTCTTTGTGGACGGTAGAGCATCTGCGGTTCCTGGTTTGTACGGGATGGCAGCAACAGTCACAACGGTGGCTCTTTGTTGAGGGAAGGGTTAACTTCCCGGGACAAGTGCGAGTCGAGGGGCCATTATTTGCCAATATCATTCCCACTGCAGCCCCATCTGACGTTTGTCCCACTCGATGGCCGTCTCCTGTTGTGGCCCAGTTGGAATTCTCCATCTCCCATCTCCAATCAGCTCCTCTCCTTCAAATGGTCAGAGAACAACGATCAGGTTTCCAAATTAAGTTGTTGGTGTGGAGCCGGTCGTTCTGTTGTCAAGATGTGACTGGCCTTTGTGTGAAATACCAAAGCCAGCCTTGACAGTTGCAGCCACACAGCAAGAGGCACCAACTCGAGTGTCACGGCTTCATTGATGGACGGCTGCAGTCTCCAACTGTGGTTTGTCAGCTTTGTTTCTTGGTTTGTGTGATGACCTTCTCCAAGTGGACAATTGGAGTCTTCAGCTCTGATACAGCAGCGTTCGAGGTCCCCCAGTCTCCATCTGGAGATGAGGATGATGGGCTCGCTGTCTTGACTAGTTTTATTCCAGACACTGCTCCCATTCCTGCTTCTGAGACCCACCTGTGGTTGCCTGCCCCAGTGCCAACATTCCCAGAGTGGGACATTCCCAGAGTGGGAATGTGTAGTAAGTGCTTTGGCAGAGCTCCACTCCCATGTCCCTGTGAGGATAACCGGCATGTCTGCTGCTATTCATCATCCTCGCCTCCTGTTGAGAGCTGTGCTCCATTGACTGAGAGTGTGTGAGGGTAGATGATCAGGTGCTCACACTCCAGCAGTGACTAGTGTACACTGGCCTCAACCTGTAGCCACTCTAACCACCCTCACCAGTGGTGCTGCCTGCCTGCCCCCCTCGTCCGAGAAACAGTGGCCTGATTGCCCCCCGACTCTGCAGTGGACCCCTGCCCAGGGATCAGCCACTTCCAGCTCACCCCGTCCCGGAACCACGAGCGACTCCTGGAGCCCAGCACTGGGCGGCCAGAGGTCACAGGGCAATGCTCCCAACCGGCCTGGGGTCAAGACCGAGGCACCGCAAACATCCAGGTGCAGCAGCATTGACCATCTGTCCCAGCAATGGGGCTGCAGCCCATAGACAGGAGCAAGGCGGAGACATGGGGCGAGAGAGAAAGTCTGGGGGGGGGGGGGGGGGGAGACCGGGGGGAGGAAGGCCTGGGGTTCCGTGGGGCCAGAGCGGGGTCCGCCTTGGCTGCTCCAATCCCCCGTCACAGAACCACGATGCCTTAACACAGACTGCGGTGTGGTGTGCAGCGGGTGGCACTGATTCACACACTCGTGGGTCACTGACCTCTGACCGATCCTGGTCACACAAGAGCACGGGGACAGGCCCTTCAGCCCATCTTGTCCGTGCCGCCCACCTGGACCAGCCCCATTTGCCCGTGTTTGGCCCGGAACCTCCATGTATCTGTCCATCGGTCTTTGAAAGCCCATAATTGTATGCACATCGAGAGCTCCCTCCAGCCGCTCGCTCCACTTACGGACTGCACTCCGAGTGAAAACGTTGCCCCTCATATCTCTCCCCTCTCACCTCAAGCCCGTGTCCTCTAATTCTAGAATCCTCTATCGTGGGGAACGGAGTGAGAGCGTTCACTTTATCCGTGACCCTCATGGTCTTGACCCTCAGTAAGGTCACCCCTCAGCCTCTGTCTGGAGCTCCACGGCTCAGTGTCTGTGTCCTTGATGGTCTCAGCCGAGCGCCAGGTTCAGCTCACCCCGTGGTGACCCCGACGGGCATCCTCGCCCCGTGCTCCGGCTGCTTGCTGGGTTTAACGTGTCCGTGGAGCTTGGGACGGGCAGTGTGTGGGGTCGTGGGATCCACACTGTCTCCTCCACGCTCCCCCCATCTCCTCAATGACCACGGCTCAGACCCCGACTCTCAGCCCGTTGTGTCCCTGTTGTGAATCTCTCCGTCCATCCAGGCCGCCGGTCACTGCACCGTCCCATCCCCTCCGGCCGTCTGCAGCCTGGTCTCAGAGCCTGCCCCTCACGCGCGCACACACGTACACAGTCACTCACACAGGCACACACGTGCACACACACGCAGGAAGACACACATGTGCACACACCTCCAACATGGACCCACACTCACCCTACACACATTCTCTTGCGCGCACACACACACACGTGTATCTTACATGCATGTATATGTGTACTTCCTACAAAGATACCTTTCACATACATGCTCAGGTACCGCACACAGATCACACACCTGTACACACGCATTCCTCAGACATAAACACAGACCATACACGTGTGCACACAAGTGCGGGCTGCAAACATGTACACACAAACAAGAGCACACACGTGACCGGCACTAGTCCACACAAATGCTGCCCGCACACGTACCACACCCATGTTGACACGCGTGTACACGGGGCGCCCCTCAGCTACATTTGCAAGACTTGACGATCATGTTGGACAGTTGTTCCACCTTGGGTGTCCGGCCCACGTAGTAGAGGATGGTCAATGGTTCCAGGTCCTGGGCAGCGCAGCACGGACTGGCCGAGGCCTCTGGGTTCAGCGTGTTGTACAGTCCCAGCACCTGTGGACACATGCACACACGTGTCAGAGAGGGAGACACACGCATGACACGTCACATGCACCCCATGCCGTGTTGTTTGGCACGTGTTTGTGCGGCGTGTCGGTGGCGTGTGACGGTGCACGGACTCACCATGTGGTTGTGTGTCCGTGTTGCTGTGGGAGGTCACTGCTGTGCTACGTGTGGCGTGTGTGTGGCGTGTACTCACCGTGCCGTGCTGCATGTGTGTGGTGTGTGCGTGCGCGTATTCACTGTGCCGTGTTGCATGTGGGCGGCATGCGTGTGCGTGTATTCACCGTGCTGTGTGTGTGGGTGCGTGTATTCACCGTGCTGTGTGTGTGGGTGCGGCGTGACTCACCGTGCCGTGTTGCGTGTCGGTGCTGCGCAAGTACGGGCAGGGGCCGGCGCAGAAGTTTGCATAATAGCCCTTGGGTTCGTGGATCCACTTCCAGCCCAGGTCCTGGCGGAAGTCAATGTAGAGCGGGCGCACGCAGCAGTTATCCTCATAGTGCCTGCGGATGGCAGAGTGACCTTCACTGGAGCCCGCACACTGCCCACACCGCACACCCTGCACAATGCCCACAACGCACACCACCCACAACGTACACCGCCCACAACACACCCTGCCCACAACGCACACCCTGCCCACAGCCCACACCCCGCCCACTGCCCACACCGCACACCCTGCACAATGCCCACAACGCACACCACCCACAACGTACACCGCCCACAACACACCCCGCCCACAGCGCACACCCCGCCCACAACGCACACCCTGCCCACAACGCACACCCTGCCCACAACGCACACCCTGCCCACCGCCCACACACACAGTGCACACCACTCACTGCCCACCCCGCCCACAGTGACCAGTCACTCCGTGGTCACACTGTCCCCACACCGTGCCAACTGAGCCGGTCAACAAGACAGAACATGGGCAGAGTGACCAGTAACGGCCCACTCCCTGTGGCCACCCTACCCCCCCCACCCAACCCCGTGGCCACCGCACGGCCCATGGCCGACTGACCGGGTCAACAGTCCGTGCTGCAACAGACGGGTATTAGTGGCGCTCAGTTACAGCGGGGGTGGGGGGGGCCGGGGCCGTGGGGTTTGTACCTGAAGCAGTAGGCGGTGTCGAGAGCTCGGCGGCGGCGTTGTCGCTGGCTGTCCAGCCGGTGGGGGGGCAGCACCATGAGGATGAGGTGGGGGTTGTTCGGACCCTCGTACAACAGCTTCTGCTCCTTGCGTTTCTGCAGCCGTCCCAGGTCCCCGCGCTCCGCAAACTCATAGTCATCAATCCCTGCCGGATGAGCAGCCACTGTCACTGACCCCCCGACCCACACTGACCCCCGCCCCCACACAACCTCCAACCCCACACTGACCCCCCCGCCCCCACACACTCACCCTGGCCCTCAGTGACCCCTTGACCCTCACCCTGACCCCCCGCCACATTCACCCCCGACCCTCACTGGTATACTGACCCTCACTGACTGGACGTGCCGCCCCCCCCCCCCCCACGCCCCCCCCCCCCCCCCACATTACCTCCAGCACGTTGTGTTTTTCCAGCATCGACATGTTTGGTTTGGGCTTCATGGACAACGTGGGTTATCCAATCTCTGAACCGGTCCCCCGACCCCTCACACCTCAACATGGCCCCGACACCCTCATCATCACCAAGTAGAGGGGAGAGGAAGGTGGAGGGGAGGGGAAGGTGGAGGGGAATGTGGAGGGGAGAGGGGAATGTGGAGGGGAGGGGAAGGTGGAGGGGAATGTGGAGGGGAGGGGAAGGTGGAGGGCGGAGCGGTTACCTTTAAACTTGACGTCAAGGACTTCACCCTCGGTGGAGATGATGCCGTTGGCGTGGAAGGTGTGGCAGGGACAGTGGACACTGATCTCCAGACCCAGGTTGGTGTCTGCACAGAACAGCCCATTACATCGCAGCAACGACACAACGTAGACAACCGTGCGTGCACACACCCCCCCTCCCAGCGCACACACCCCCCCTCCCAGCGCACCCCCCCCCCTCCCAGCGCACACACCCCCCCTCCCAGCGCACACAACCCCCCCTCCCAGCGCACACACCCCCCCTCCCAGCGCACCCCCCCCCCTCCCAGCGCACACACCCCCCCTCCCAGCGCACACACCCCCCCTCCCAGCGCACACACCCCCCCTCCCAGCGCACACACCCACCCACGCACCTCACCCCCCCCACCCACGCACCCCCCCCACCCATCCCCCCACGCGCACACGCACCCCCCCCCCCCCCCCCCAGGCCAGTGCCCCCACCCACCCCGGTTGACGAGCCACTCCTTGACGCTGTCGGTGACATCGAATGACACCCACTCGCTGAAGCCCTTGGTCAGCACCACCTTCCCCGCGATGTAGCGCTGCTTGGCAATGTGGTCGTCCGGCTTCACAATCTGGACAACAGCAACAACAGAGTGACCGACTGACCACTGACCGACCCGTTTCCCCCCCCCCCCCCCCCCACATACATAGGACAGCCCAGCATGGGGACTGACCACTGACCCACTGCCCACCCCGCGTCCCCCTCCACTCCAGGGTCAACACACAGGGTACAGACTGACCCACGGCCATTCACTAGACAGCGCTCAGTATGGGGGCTGACCCACTGACCACCCTGTGGGGTATCGCCCACTGACCACCCCGTACACAGGGTCTGATCCACTAACCACCCAGGGACAACACATGGGATGCAGGGACTGGCCCCAAGCCCCCCACCCCAGGGGAGAGGGGCAGCCCTGTATCTGTGCACTGGGCCATGACAGGACCATCCCCACCTGATACACTTCGATGCGCTGCTCGTTCCGCTTGGCGCTGCCGTTGGGGACCCGCAGAGCCCGGAACTCGGCCCGGAACAGGTTGGACACGTTCTTCTCCATGGAGGAGACGTCGAAGTGGAAAACCTTGGACGTGATGCCACGACACGAGCTCACATCATCTGCAAAACAAACCCACAATCAGCTCTGGGTTAGGGGGGAGGACGGGAGCAGTGTCTCCCCCAGTGTAGCGGGACGGGATGAGTCTCCCAGGGTAGGAGAGTGTCTCTTGCCAAGTGTGGGGAAATAGATCACAGCGGCATCAATATGCGGGGAATGGAGGGATGCGGACCAGATGCAGGCAGCGATTAGTTTACTCTGGCATCGTGTTTGGCATCTATGTTGTCGGCTCCTGTGCTGCACTAAGTTCCATGTTGCGAACTACAATTCCACACTGGAAAGGGTGCAGGCAGGATTTACGAGGATGTTGCTAGGACTAGAGGGTGTGAGCTACAGGGAGAGGTTGAGTAGGCTGGGTCTCTATTCCATGGAGCGCAGGAGGATGAGGGTGATCTTATAGAGGTGTATAAAATCATGAGGGGAATAGATCGGGTAGACGCACAGAGTCTTTTACCCAGAGTAGGGGAATCTGGAACGAGAGGGGAAGGATTTAATAAGAACCTGAGGGGCAACGTTTCCACACAAAGGGTGGTGGGTCTGCGCTGATCATGCTAGGCTGGCATGCGTGGGGAGGGGGGGGGGGGGGAGAAATTGGAGCTTTGTAATCGCCCTTTAGGTGGCAGCCATTTGCATACCTGGAGTACGCAGCAAAACATTTATCGTGACGTATTATATAGTAGTAGACAATATAGCATTCAATTTAATCTGCAATGTGAGATATCGGATGTGTCGGTATTGCTGCTGGACAAAGTGGACTACAAAGGCATGAGGGAGGAGCTGGCCAAAGTTCACTGGATTGGGATCCTAGCAGGGGTGACGGTGGAACAGCAATGGCAGGAATTTCTGGGAATAATCCAGAAGATGCAGGATTTTTTCATTACAAAGAGGAAGAAAGATTCTAAGGGGAGAAAGAGGTGACCGTGGCTGACAAGGGAAGTCAAGAACAGTATAAAACTAAAAGAGAAGGCGTATAACATAGCAAAGAGTAGTGGGAAGCCAGAGGATTGGGAAACTTTTAAAGAACAACAGAAGGTACCTAAAAAGGCAATATGGGGAGACAAGATGAAATATGAAGATAAGCCAGCCAATAATATAAAAGAGGATAGATTAAGTTTCTTCAGTGTAAAAGCAGAGACTGCAGAAGGACTTGGACAGGTTGGGAGAGTGGGCAGAGAAGTGGCAGATGGAATATAGTGTTGCAAAGTGTGGAGTCATGCATTTTGGTAGCAGGAATAAAGGCGTAGACTATTTTCTAAATGGGGAGAGAATCCAGAAATCGGAGGTGCAAAGGGACTTGGGAGTGCTGATGCAGGATTCCCAAAAAGTTAATCTGGAAGTCGAATCGGTAGTAAAGAAAGCAAACTCAATGCTAGCATTTGTATCTAGAGGGCTTGTATACAAAAACAGGGATGTAATGCTGAGGCTCTACAAGGTGCTGGTCAGGCCGCATTTGGAATATTGTGAACAATATCTGAGGAAGGATGTGCTGGCTCTGGACAGGGGCCAGAGGATGTTTACAAGAATGAGTGGGTTAACCGATGATGAGCGTTTGTTGACACTGGGCCTGTACTCCCTGGAGTTTAGAAGAATGAGGGGGGACCTCATTGAAACATACAGAATAGTGAAAGGCTTGGGTAGAGTGGATGTGGAGAGGAGGTTTCCACTAGTGGGAGAGTCTAGGACCAGAGGTCACAGCCTCAGAATTAAAGGATTCCTGGTCACACACACAGTCACGCTCTCGCTGCACCGTCCTGTCACACGCTCCCATGGCAATGACGGCATAAGTTGAGACTGTCGCTGTGTGCGACAGTCCAGCCTCTAACAGCGAAACACAGCAAACTGCAGACGCTGCTTCACACAACAGGGCACAAAGTGCTGGAGTGACACTGCGGGTCAGGCAGCATCTCTGGAGAACATGGATACGGAGATGCTGCCTGACCCGCTGAGTTACTCCACCACTGTCTCACCTTGTAAATAAGTTCATAAAGTTCATAGGTTCTAGGACCAGAATTAGGCCATTCGGCCCATCAAGTCTACTCCACCATTTAATCATGGCTGATCTATCTCTCCCGCTCAACTTCATTCTCCTGCCTTCTCCCCATAACCTCCGACACCGTAGTAATCAAGAATAATACCCTGTAATACAGTTATGTTATTATGCAATAAGTTACACAGGGTGACACATGCTGTGTTATTGTAATAAACACACACATGTGCGTGTGTGCTGCTTCTGTGCGAGTCCCCCGCCTGTAGCCAGTGTGTGCCCGCTGTAGTACTGTGTTACTGGTCTGGCCCTTCCCCCAGCATGCGGTGTGGTGTTGCCAGGGCCAGGTGTAGTCTACAGTAATGATGGGTGTACGTGTAACTCTGCCAGGGTGCAGTGTTGCCGGGTGAACATATACGTGTTGGTGCAGGCTACAGTAATGAAGGGTGTACGTATGGGCATTCACGTGGCTGCAGTAATGACCGCCTGTCCCCACTCTCCCACCACCAGTAACCTGCCCCCCCCTCCCCTTCCTCCAGGTGGCACCCTGCTCCCTCTGCTGGTCACCGGGCACAGTGCGAGTTGCCCAGCCGGGACTGTCACCGCTCCCGTTCACTGCCCAGTCCCAGCTCACTCCTTCCCAGGCAAAGGGGGTCTCCATGCTATAAACAGCCCAGAATCTACAACATCAGCTCACAACAGGCTTGGTGCCACAGTGACTTCAGGCAGCAAAGCTTGGACACCAATCACAGGACAATATCTGACCCAAATAGGGGCCGTGCCATCATTCAGCATCAACTCCATCCCGACTTATGCCGTCATTGCCATGGGAGCATGTGACAGGATGGTGCAGAGAGAGCGTGACTGTGTGTGTGCGAGTGCGAGACCCAGGGTGTGTGGCAGGACAGTGCAGAGGGAGCTTCATTCTTTTTTTTAAACCCCTGCTCTGTGAACTGTGAACTCTAGATCTATGGGTGAAGATGCTGTTTTATTTCTAACTTGGCTACTGCACATATGCCCACAAGGCCTCAGCCTGCACGTGATCCATATCCCTGTCTAAAAGCCTCCAATACTCGCTTTGCATATTCTGCTTTCTGACTGTCTATCCTAGCTGCGCCCTTCATAATATTACACCCTTCCCTCAGGTCTCCCCTCAACCACTGACGCTCCAGAGAAAACAATCCAAGTTTGTTGGCAGAAATTAATCTCAGCTCACTGCCGTCAATGAAAGAACTCGTCTCTGTGAACAATTACAGAGGTGTGGCCACACTTGTGATCAGTTATGGCCACCCTGCTACTGGAAGGATGGCATGATGGGGGGGGAGGTCAGGCAGGCTAGGACCCTATTCTTTGGAGCGCAGGAGGATGAGGGGTGATCTTATGGAGGCGTGTAACATCATAGGTACATGGAGAGGTACAAAGGGATGTGGGCCAAACGCAGGTAGACCAGTGTAGATGGGCGTCTTGGTTGGCATGGACGAGTTGGGCTGAAGGGCCTGCGTCCGTGCTGTCACAGGGGTCACCTATGGGTGGGTCTCCGTGCATCAGGAGTGGTGTTCGTGTGCGCGCAGGTGTGTGTGTGTATGCGCGTGTGTGTTGAGATGTAATGGAGAGACCCCTGTCTCCAGACCACATGCCGCCACCCTCCCTCCCTCATTGACTCCCACAACCACCCCTGACCCACCCCGTGCACCCTGACCTCTCGGCTGAACCCTGCCCCTCCCCTCGGCCTCTGCATTGATGGAGGCCTTTCCCAGTTGCTATGAATGCTGGGACAGCGTGCCTCCATTGTGCCCACCTGCTGGCTGGCACCAGGGCCCCTCCGAGGGTGGACAATGGAGTGAACGCTGTGGAAGGGGGGGGGGGCACCAGGTAGAGACCATGGGCTGGTGGTCTCTCCACCCACGGGACCCTCAAACTGCCTCGTCAACACTCTCCGTGTTGACAGGGTTGGTGCCCAAGTCAAAGCTCAGGTTTCGAGGGCCTGAGCTACAGGGAGGTTTGTCCGGCTGGGACTTTATTCCTTGGAATGTAGGGAGGTGAGGGGTGATCTTATAGAGGTCTTTAAAATCATGAGGGGAATAGATCGGGTGAATGCACAGTCTTTAACAGGGGGGGGGGGGGGGGGGGGGGGAGGAGAGAGATCAAGAACCAGTGGCCATTGGTTTAAGGTGAACGGGGAAATTTAATGGAACCAGAGGGGCAGCTTTTCCACATAGTGTACGGAACAAGCTGCCAGAGGAGGTAGTTGAGGCAGGGACGATGACAACATTTACCATTTGGACAGGTACATAGTCCACACCAACCAAAGTGCCCCCTAGCCTCTAAACCTTTCCCATCGATGTACATGTCCAAGTGCGCTATTTGTACATTTTCACACCTCATGTTTCCCTCCCCCCCGACTCGCAGTCTGAAGAAGGCAAGTGCGTTTGAAATGTAGTCAGACATATTTGCCTGTTGTGGTAAGGGTTGGAGGGGGATGTGGATTCATGGAAGTGCAGATGCTGATTTACCAAAACGCAAATGTTTGGAGACAGGCAAGTGGGACCGGTTTGGATGGGCTACCAGGGCGGAGATGGGCCGATGGGTGACTTACTGTCGATGGCGGGCCCGGTGATCATGTCGAACTTGTAGACCTCCTTGGCGTAGTACTCCAGCTGCGTGTTGTGGGAGAGGCAGGCGTGCTGTTGGTGCTGCTGGTCGCGGCCCAGCTCCTGCAACAGGAGCCGGGTGCTGTTGTACATGGCCAGGACCTGTAGCGGCACCTCGGCCGGCCCCGGCTCGTCGGGCGGGCTGCTGAAGCGCAGCTTGCTGAGGATCTGGCCGCGGATCGCCTCCACCCGCTTCTTCTTCATGTGTTCCGTGTCCACCGTGGTGCAGGTGGAGAGCGGCCGGCCCAGCGACACGGCGTCCAGGGCGAGGAGTAGCAGCAGCAGCAGCCGCCGAGCACGCATCGTGCACCGGCCACCCGGCACAGACCAACACTCAACTTCACACAAACTTCGGCAACCGTGCAAACTCCCGGGGGCTTTGCAAACTTCACAAGAGCTTCTTTGCAAACTTCAGAAGAACTTAGCAAACTTTTCACAAGAGCTTCGCAAACTTTTCTCAACTTTCCAAAAGAACCCTCCCGGGGGGATTTGCAAACTTCACAACAACTTCTTTGCAAACTTTTCACAACTTTTCCAACAAAAAAAAATTCACAAAACTTCGCAAAAACTTTCCCCCCCAAAAAAATCACAAAACTTGGCAAACTTTCCCAAAGTTTGCGGCTGTTGTGTCGCGTCGCGGCGCCTCCCGGTGAGGATATCCCCGGTACCGCCGCCTCCGCCGGCCGGCCGCTCACTACCTCTCTCTCCCTCCCTGCCCCGCCGCTATCGCCCTTTATAGACGCTACCGCCACTAACGTCTCGGCAGCGCCGGGGCCGTGCGCGGGCACGCCGTCTGTGCGCGGGCACGCCTGGTGCAGAGAGAGGGGCGACGCGCACCTACCACGGACACGAGCATAAACATTCACAACACACAGCAAGTCAAATCAAGTGAGTTTTATTGTGGCGTCTCTTGACTCATTCATATTACAGGGATACACAAAACACATACCTTTTTGGTTTCCAAATAGAGCTCCTGTGAAATCACCATTGCACACTTAGAGAGTGGTGGATGCTGCCTGCTCCATCACAGATACTGACCTCCCCACCATCGAAGGTCCACAGATACTGACCATTGAGGGGATCTGCAGGAGGCGCTGCCTCAAAAAGGCAGCCAGCATCACCCTGGCCACGCTCTCATCTTGCTGCTACCATCTGGAAGAAGGTACAGGAGCCTGAAAACGTGGCCTCCAGCTTCAGGGACAGCTTCTTCCCAGCAACCATCAGGCTCTTGAACACTGCACAACACCAACCTCAGCAACTGTGATCTTCTGTGGACTCGTTGGATTCACCACGGACTTCAGTTTTGGACTATTTTGGCTACCTAGTGTTATGGTTATTAATTCATTGCATTGTTTGAGTATTATATATTCACATGGAGAGAGCTGTGGACCATGGAGTCAAATAAGTTGAGCTTCATTATCAGAGCCACAAATCACGTCCTTCCCACAAACCTAAATCTTTGGCTGGGAGAGGATCCAGCCTGCCCCCTGTGTGTAGTTCCAGCAAACCTCAAGCACATCCTGGTCGGTTGTAAGACCAGCCTAACACAAGGCAGATACACCTGGCGACACAACCAGATGCTGAGGTGTTTGGCAGCTGAACTCGAGTGCAAGAGTTACCACCATGCCTATCAATGCCCAGATAACATTCCCGCAAATACCATCCTTTATCCGGGAAGGAGAGAAACGTAGGACAAACCCTCACCTCTCAACTCATGCCCACTGAACCCAGCCAGGGACTGGAAAATGCATGTTGACCTAGGCCAGAGGCTTTCGTTCCCAGTTGAAATCGCAGTTACCAACCTGCGACCCGACCTCGGTCTCTGGTCCAACTCCTGTCGTCGTGTTTTCATCATTGAGCTGACGCGGTCCCATGGGAGGAGGCTGTGGACGAGGCTTATGAAAGGAAAAAGCTTCGATATTCAAACCCTGCAGCAGAGGCGGGGAGAGAGGTTGGAGGGTATGGGTGTGTTCAGTGGAGGTGGGGTACAGGGGCTTTGTAGCCAGTTCCACCGCAAGACTCCTGAGGGTAGTAGGAGTCAAAGGGCAGGCACAAAGGAGGGCAATAAAAGAACTTGCCAATGCCGCCGAACGGAGCAGTCACTGGCTGTGGCTGAAGAGGAAAGATGCTGTCTGGGCTGCCACATGACCATCTAGAGGCTAACAATAAGACACACACCCAGGTCTGATCACCCTGCGGTGGGCCTGCCTCGACTGAGGGTGTCTTGTGATAAAAGACCGAAACACCCAGTGACGTTGAGGTACACAACTGAAGATGTGTCTGATTGGTAGCAAATCACCTAATGGTCTTACCCAAGAATGTCAATTGTAGTGAAATCATAGGGATTGTAACAGTCCAGTCCTACTAATCAATCAAACATTGCATTGTTTGAGTATTATATATTCTGTGTGTTATTGATTTTACCGGCCTGTTAAGCTGCAGCATTAAGAGTGTTATTATTTTATGTTTGGTATATATGAAATTTAATATTGTATGATAAAATTAAAATGTATGATGTATTCAAGAGAGAGTCAGCACGCCTGCCTCTCCCAGGTAGCCCTTGCTTTCCCTCTCTCTTCATTTCCCCCAACCCCTTCCCAGTTCTCCTACTAGCCCCACTGTCTCCGCCTACATTCTTTATTTGTCCTACCCCCTTCCCTGACATCAGTCTGAAGAAAACTAAACTCAGCGGGCTTGGCATCTCCACCTCCCTCTGCAACTGGACACTGGATTTCCTCACCAACAGACCACAGTCTGTTAGGGTCAACAACCTCACCTCCACCACTATAACACTGAACACCGGCGTGCCACAGGGCTGTGTGCTCAGCCCTCTCCTCTACTCCCTCTTCACCCACGACTGCATCCCTAAGTACGGATCCAACGCCATCATTAAGTTTGCTGACGACACCACGGTGGTAGGACTGATCAGGGACAACGATGAGTCAGCCTACCGAGAGGAGGTCCAGCACCTGACAACCTGGTGTGCCAATAATAACCTCGTCCTCAACTCCAAGAAGACGAAGGAACTTATTGTCGACTTCAGGAAGGTCAGAGGGGGCAGACATATTCCCATCCACATAAACGGGACTGAGGTGGAGCGCGTCTCCAGCTACAAATTCCTCGGGGTACACATCTCGGAGGATTTGTCCTGGTCCCTCAACACCTCCAAGCTGATCAAAAAGGCACAGCAGCGCCATTACTTCCTGAGGAGGCTCAAGAAAGCCCACCTGTCCCCCCAGATCCTGACCAACTTCTACAGGTGTACCATCGAGAGCATCCTGTCCGCCTGCTTCACGGTATGGTACAGCAGCTGCACTGTTGCGGACAGGAAGGCACTACAACGGGTGGTGAAAACCGCGCAGCACATCATCGGTGCCCCGCTCCCTGACATGGATGCCCTCCACCGAAAACGATGTCTGAAACGAGCTGGGAAGATCATTAAAGACCCCTCCCACCCCAACCATGGACTGTTTGCCCTCCTCCCATCAGGGAGGCGGTACAGGAGCCTCAGGTCTCGTACCAGTAGGATGAGGAACAGCTTCTACAATCATACCGTCGCATTGCTGAACTCGGAGTCCCGCCGATAGATTCCTCCGGTCCCTCCGTCCCCATTGTTTAATTATTCTGTATTTTTTATTATTCTGTATCCTCTTTTTTTTTTAAATTTCTATATTGCACTACTACGGACTGACGCAAAACTGCATTTTGTTGTACCCATACTCAGTATTTGTGCAATGACATTAAAGTTGAATTGAATTGAAGAAGGGTCTCGACCCAAAACGTCGCCCATTTATTCTCTCCATAGATGCTGCCTCGCCCGCTGAGTTGCTCCAGCATTTTGTGTCTACCTTCGATTTTACCAGCATCTGCAGTTCTTTCTTAAACGAGTATGTATCTCCAGCAGGTTCTCTATGCTGCCCACATCTGCAGAACTCCATGACTCAGTTACAGACAGCGGGGCTGGTCCAAGGTGCAGGGGATTGTAGAGTGGTCTGTTGGAATTATGATGTTGAAGACAGAGCTATAGTCAATAAGTAGGGATTAAAAGTGTCCCGAAGACCTGAAACGTCACCTATATCCATGTTCTCCACAGGTGCTGAGGGGAGTGAGGGGGGGGGGAGTGAGGGGGGAGGGGAGGGGAGGGGGGGAGTGAGGGGAGGGGAGGGGATGGGGTGGGGGGAGGGGGGGAGTGAGGTGGGGGGGGGAGTGAGGGGTTCCGGTTCCGGTGGCGGTCCGGTTGCCGTGGAGACGGTGCGCGTGCGCATTGTGTCGGGGCCTGGTGATGGAGGACGTGCTGGAGGCGGAGAGTCCGCGGGTGAGACGCGCCCTCGGGCCCCGCACACTGACACCCGGCAACCCCGGCGCCCAGAGCTGCGGGAGAGGCTGAGGGGCGGGTCGGGGGTGGGCAGTGGTGTTGGGGGTCAGGGTGGGGGATGGGATCATTGGGGTTGGGCTGGTCTGGGTGGGGGTGGTGGTATTGGGGGTTGGGGTTGGGCTGGGTTGGTTGGGGGTGGGGGTGGTGGTATTGGGGGCTGGGGTTGGGCTGGGTTGGTTGGGGGTGGGGGTGATGTTGGGGGCTGGGCCGATGGTCAGGGTGGGGATGTGGGTTTGTCCAGGTCCTGGGGCCAGATGTGGTCGGGGGGACGTGTGTCCCTGCTGGGTCTGTGTCTACGGTTGAGTTTGTGAGGGTGAGGTGGGGTCTTGGTCACCAAGACTGGGCCACCCAGCCCCTGGGGTCCGCATTTCTGTTCAGCGGCAGCAGAGAAGGAGCTCAGTGGGCCGGGGGATCCCTGCAGGGGACGGGACTGGAGTATCAGGGCAGCAACTGTCACCATCATTCACTGGGTGATGTGCGGCAGGGATGGAGCATTGAAGAAGCCACACGCACACACACACACACACACACACACACACACACAGACACACACACAGACACACACGCACACACACACACACACACGCACACACACACGGGTACACACTCACACGTGGGCACACACACACATGGGCACACACACACACACACACATATGAGCACACACACACGGGCACACATGGGCACACACACGTGGGCACACACTGCCATTGGGAAGGAGATGAGATGGAATAGTCAGAGGGTGGTGAATGTGTGGCACTGACCTGTCCTCTCTGTCAGTAGGTTGCAAAGACCGGGCGCCGTGCCCGACTGCCCCAGGATGCCGTGGACACTGAGGTGAGTGAAGGGAAACATCCCACAGCGAGTGTGTGCTAGAGGCCTCTGCCAGTGGAAGGGCTGGCTGTCAAACAATGTCAAACTCAAGTACAATAGGTAGAGCAAAGGGGAAGATACAGAGTGCAGAATACAGCATAGTAGCAGGGAGAAGAAGGAATGGCCAGGGTGGGACATTGATCATGTTGGCTGCTTTATAGGTCTCCCCTCAACCTTCATGGCTCCAGAAAGAATAGTCCAAGTTTGTCCATCTCTGGTGATGCTCTTGAATCTAGACAGCGTACTAGTGAACCTCTCGTGCACCCTCTCCAAAGCTCCACATCCTTCCTGTAATGGGCTGACCAGAACCCCACGCAATACTCCACATGCAGCGTAACCAAAGTAAAGAGTGATGAATTGTCATAATTACCGACGACAGACCAATGACATTCTTGTGACACGAGCAATTGCATATGCTGGTTTACAAAAAAAGGCTCAAAGTGCTGGAGTAACTGGGCAGGTCAAGCAGCATCTCTGGAGAACGTGGGTCGGTGACTTTTTGGGTCGAAGCCCTCTCTTCAGAAATTGTTGAACTTCCTCACCCTTGGACGCAACGCTCTCGCATCAAGGTCCTTCCTCATCCCAGGGTGCGACTGTTGCTCTGTCCGTCGTCATCCCAGGGTGCCACCATCCCTGTCTCCCTTCACCCCAAGGTGCTGAGCGCTCCTCCTCCGTCCCTGGTCCCTCTGGCCCTGTAGGGGCTGACCAGCCTACCTACCTGTGATCAGTCACCGAGCCTGCTCCCACGGTGAGCAGCAGTGTTGCTGCTGCACAGACTACACAGGGTGAAACTGGATGCATTGTCAGTGACGTTCGCTGGAACATGGCCCCTAGTTCGTTCACTCGTGTGTCAGACGATGTAACTCGCTGTAGGCGTCTGTCATCGTCCAACATGTTGACAGAATTGGTCACCCGACGCGTCGCCGCTTCCAGGGTTCGCCACGAGGAGGCTTCTGTCATCATCCCCATGGCCCCTGGTGATCTGATGTGAGTTGACAGCTCTGGGACCTGTGGCCAAATCAGGCCGTGCCTGGGGATGGGCAGCAGTCCTGGGGTCTTGAGGATTTGAGTATAAGAGCAGGGAGGTTCTACTGCAGTTGTACAGGGTCTTGGTGAGACCACACCAGGAGTATTGCGTACAGTTTTGGTCTCCTAATCTGAGGAAAGACATTCTTGCCATAGAGGGAGTATAGAGAAGGTTCACCAGACTGATTCCTGGGATGGCAGGACTTTCATATGAAGAAAGACTGGATAGACTCGGCTTGTACTCGCTAGAATTTAGAAGATTGAGGGGGGATCTTATAGAAACTTACAAAATTCTTAAGGGGTTGGACAGGCTAGATGCAGGAAGATTATTCCCGATGTTAGGGAAGTCCAAAACTAGGGGTCACAGTTTAAGGATAAGAGGGAAGTCTTTTAGGACCGAGATGAGAAAATCATTTTTTACACAGAGAGTGGTGAATCTGTGGAATTCTCTGCCACAGAAGGTAGTTGTGGCCAGTTCATTGGCTATATTTAAGAGGGAGTTAGATGTGGCCCTTGTGGCTAAAGGGGTCAGGGGGTATGGAGAGAAGGCAGGGATGGGATACTGAGTTGGATGATCAGCCATGATCATATTGAATGGCGGTGCAGGCTCGAAGGGCCGAATGGCCTACTCCTGCACCTATTTTCTATGTTTCTATGTTTTTCTATGCCCTGGTGACCCCACACCAAGTGAAACACGGCTCCATCCTTCCGGAGGTATCTGTGTTGCCACAGGTGCCGGTGTGGTGTAGAGTACACACACCACCCCTCTCTGCTGGCTATGGATGGCCATTCGTGACTGTTGGCAAAGCACCAAATACCCTGCCTTCCCAGAGATGGGAGAGATGGACTGGGAATGCGCTGTTTCCAGAGATGGGAGAGATGGATATCCTGTGTTCGCAGAGCAGGGAATGAGCCACACTGAATCAGCTGTAGAAGGCACAGTGCCAGGTTTGGGAGCGGGTTACGCATGGGCCAGGCTAGGAAAGGCTTGGGTTTGGGCAGAGGGGACTCGGCAGCTCACCTGCAGTCACAGAGTCTCAGCACGGAAACAGTCCCTTCATCCCAACATAACCATGCGGGCCATAATGCCCATCGAAGCCTGTGTCCCTCTAAACCTGTCCTATCCATGGACCTGTCCAAATGTCATTTAAATGTTGTTATAGTACTTGCCTCAACTACCTCCTCAGGTAGATACAAAATGCTGGAGTAACGCAGCAGGTTAGGCAGCATCTCTGGAAAGAAGGAATGGGTGACGTTTCTTCAGACTCTGAAGAAGGGTCTCGACCCGAAACGTCACCCATTCCTTCTCTCCAGAGATGCTGCCTGACCCGCTGCGTTACTCCAGCATTTTGTGTCTAGCTCCGATTTAAACCAGCATCTGCAGTTCTTTCCTACACACTAGCTCCTCTGGCAGCTTGTTCCAGACCCCACATGTGAAAATGTTGCCCCTCAGGTTCCTTTTAAGTCTTTCCCCTTTCACCTTTAACCTATGACCTCTAGTTATTAAATCCCCTACTCTGGGACAAAGACTTTGTGCATTCACCCGCTCTACTCCCCTCATGATTTTTTACACTTCCATAAGATCACGTCTCAGCCTCCTGCGCTCCAAGGAATAAAGTCCTAGCCTGCCCATCCTCTCCCTATAGCTCAGGCCCTCGAGTCCTGGCAACATCCTCGTAAATCTGTACACCTCACCGTGAGTGAATGTAAAACACACACATACACGCACGCACACACACACACACGCACGCACACACACACACACACACACACACACACACACCCCCCCCCTCTTAAACTGATCTCTGCCTGCATGTGATCTATATCTCCGCCATCTCCGGCCCTCCAGTCTTTGACATCTCCACCCAGGGAAAGGGGTTGTGTGGTGGAGTGCTGGAGACTGCGGTCTAAGTACATACGTCTGTGAAGGCTGCAGACAGAGTTAAGACGCATATTTCACCCCACACTTCAGAGAGGATGTGTGTGAGGGAGTCCAGGGATGTTCCCGTGATGTGTCCAGTTATTGGAGTAAGTGTGGAAGCTGGACTTACTGTCTGTAGAGGAGAAGCTGAGATGTTGCAGGTGACAGACTTGCAGTGGGTTGGGGGATTCTGTCCAGACCTGCCCCCAGTGCTGCATGTCTGTCTAGACCTGCCCACGGTGCTGCATCTGTCTAGACCTGCCCCCAGTGCTGCATGTCTGTATAGACCTGCCCCAGTGCTGCATGTCTGTCTAGACCTGCCCCAGTGCTGCATCTGTCTAGACCTGCCCCAGTGCTGCATCTAGACGTGTCTAGTTTGCTGTTCCGTGTGACGGGAACCAGCAGGTTGTGGGCAATGGGCTAAACATGCAGGTAAAGTGCGGAGACATTCTGCTGCATAACTCCCTGTGATATGGGATGTACAGTAAAGCGCTGTACTGATGTACTAGCATAGAGTCACACAGGAACAGGCCATTGGGCCCAACTTGCCCAGGCTGACCAAATTGGCAAACCAGGCTAGTCCCATTTGCCTGCATTTGGCTCATATCTCTTTAACTTTCCTGTCCATATTTCTGTCTAAATGTCTTTAAGTCATCGTTGTTTGCACTTCTACTTCTTCCTCTGGCAGCTCATTCCCAACACAGACCACGGTCAGAGAAAAACTGCCCCTGAGGCCCCTCTTAAATCTCTTCCCTCTCACCTTAAGCCCAAGCCCTCTAGTTTTAGAATCCTCTACCCCAAGAAAGAGACTGTGAGTGTTCACTTTATCAATGTCCCTATTAATCTTGTACACCTCAATAAGGTCACCCCTCAGCCTCCTACACTCTAAAGAAAAATGTCCCAGCCTATCCAACCTCTCCCTGTAACTCAAGCCCAGGTAACATCCAGGTGAATCTCTTCTGCACCCTTTCCTGCCTTCCTTCCTGTCGCTGGGCACCAGAACTGCCCCCAGTGCTGCATGTCTGTCTAGACTTGTCCCCAGTGCTGCATGTCTGTCTAGACTTGTCCCCAGTGCTGCGTGTCTGTCTAGACCTGCCCCCAGTGCTGCATGTCTGTCTAGACTTGTCCCCAGTGCTGCATGTCTGTCTAGACCTGTCCCCAGTGCTGCATGTCTACCTGGACCTGCCCCCAGGTCTGTTGAAGCGGGGTGCAGTGTAAAGGCAGAGTCATTATATTGTATTGTATTGTATTCAAATTTATTGTCATTGTCTCAATTAGAGACAACAAAATGAATTTTCCTTACAGGCAGTATCCTTACAGTCATTATGCAGCTGAGTGTGTGTGGACTGACTGAGTGAGTGAGTGAGCGGGGGCTGTGAGTGTGGGAACGTGAGCTGATGTGTAGACAGGCATCTGTGTGCAATCCATCCTTGGCCAGCAGCTTGCTATTGCATCACAAACAAAATGAAGACAAATTCAACAGCTCTGGTCTTCAGTGAAAAACACAAAAATATCAGATGGGAGATGTTAAATCTGCTGGGAATGCGATTGGATTTGATCCAGAGAATTCCAACCAGTTATTCAAGGATAGAATGCTTGCTGTAAGGACATTTTCATGCGCGAATGGCCTGAGTTCATGCATGCAGCACAGCTTCATGGAGATGGTTTGCACAGCTCGCAATGTTACAGAGATTAGACGATGCAGCGTTCTTGGTGAAGTGTGCACCACCTGCTAGCAGCCTTGTGGTCAGTTTAGGTTTATTATTGTCACCCGTACCGAGGTTTGTACCGAGAAACAGCTTTGTTCTGCAGGCTATCCAATCAAATCAGACAATACTATACATAAATACAATCAGGTCAACTCCAGTACAACAGGTAGAGCAAAGGTACAGAGTGCAGAATATAGTTCTCAGCATTGTAGAGCATCAGTTCCACAGACCAATGTCCGCAATGGGGTAGAGGTGAATTGGACAGTACCCTAGCTTATGGAAGGACCGTTCAGAAGCCTGAATACAGAGGGGAAGAAGCTGTTCCTGAGTCTGGTCGTGCGCGCTTTCAAGCTTCATTGGGAAAGGGGAGAAGAAGGAATGGCTGGGGCAGGAAAGATCTTTGATGATGTCACACGGGGGAAATCAATATACAGCTCTATAGATGTGATTCATTATTATCTGCCAGATGTATCTCCTGCCCTCTATTTGCTCTCCGGATTTCCTTCTTAAGTAGACTCCTCAGTGGCATAAACTCCTCCAGTTCTGGATATCCATAGTTATGGATCAAAAACAACATTGAAGACACTTGGACAGGGACAGTTGGACAGGACTGGAGGGAAAAGAGAAGATAAACACAAAGTGCTGGAGTAACTCAGCGGGACAGGCAGCATCTCTGGAGAGAAGGAATGGGTAACGTTTCGGGTCAAGACCCTTCTTCAGGGGGTCTCGACCCCCACGACACCCGTTTCTTCTCTCCAGAGATGCTGCCTGTCCCGCTGAGTTACTCCAGCTTTTCGTGTCCATCTTCGGTTTCAACCAGCATCTGCAGTCCCTTCCTACACAAGATTTAGAGGGATAGGGACCAAACGCAGGCAAATGGGACTGGTTAGATGGGGCATCTTGGGCAAGTAGGGCTGAAGGGCCTGTTTGTGTGCTGAGTGACTCTAATAACACATAGGGGAGATGAGCTTGATACTGCAGTCACAGAGGAGGTGTGGTTAGACCCAGGCTTAGAGCTTCACTTCACAAGGGGGCCTGGAGTGCAAATAGTGAAGGGCGTGTGAGTGAAGGTGGGAGAGTTTGGTATGGAGCATAGACACAGGTTGGGGTGGCACGCCATAGACATCAGGCGACAGATAATAAGGACCTTAACCCTGCCTGGGACTGGGAACTCAAGCTGCTGGACAAGGGGAAGGGCACCTTGTGATGTACTGGTCTGCCTGGGACTGGGAACTCAAGCTGCTAGACAAGGGGAAGGGCAGCTTGTGATGTACTGGTCTGCCTGGAACTGGGAACTCAAGCTGCTGGACAAGGGAACTGGCTGCTTCTGATGTATTGACTGGGTGGGTGAGCATTTCTGCACTGATGTACCATGAGGAGAAGCACAATATTCCAAATACATTTTTGGACAAAGATGATGGGAATTAGACGGCATATTAGTCATTTCTTTCTGCTAATTCCAAGTTTGGAGATGTGTGCGATTGTGAGTGTCGTAGCTCTGTGGAGTAAGGACAGTTCCTGCAGAAAATGCCCCATGACTCTTCTCTAACTGTTGATGCAATGATCCTCCTCCTCTTGAGGTGCAACGAGAGGTACAGCAGGGAGACAGGCCCTACGGCCCATCGATGTGCTGACCACAAGCAGGAGTGGCAGAGTTGGGTTAAAGGGCCTGTTTCCGTGTCTCTGGGACCATCACCTCCCCATATACTCTGTCCTACATACATGATTCCGGTTTTTTCCCCACATTCTCACCCATTCCCAAGCCGGCCCTCCACGATGCCATCATTCACCTTTGCACGGGAGAGAATTTACAGCAGACAATTTAGCCGACAAACCCGCACGTCTAGGATGAGGGAGGAAACCCACGGGGAGAACGTACAGACAACACCCGAGGTCGGGATCGAACCGCTGTCTGGCGCTGTGAAGCAGCGGAGACATGGCTAGAAAGGTTCGAGGGCCAGGGGCCAAATGCAGGCAAGTGGGAATAGGTCAGCATGGGCAAGGTGGGCTGAAGGGCCTGTTTCTGTGTGGTAACACACAGCCCCTATTACACACGCAGTCCCTCTCACTCACACAGCCGCTGTTACACACACACAGCCCCTGTTACATACACATACACACACATACAGAGCCCTGTTACACACACAGTCCCTGTCACACACACACACAGCCGCTGTTACACACACACACAGTCCCTGTTACACATACACACACAGCCCTGTTACACACACAGTCCCTGTCACACACACACACACACTGTCCCTATCACACACACAGTCCCTGTTACACACACACACAGTCCCTGTTACACATACACACACAGCCCTGTTACACACACAGTCCCTGTCACACACACACACTGTCCCTATCACACACACAGTCCCTGTTACACACACACACAGTCCCTGTTACACAAACACACACACACAGTCCCTATTACACACATAGCCCGTTACACACACACACAGTCCCTGTTACACACACACACACACACACACAGTCCCTATTACACACACAGCCCGTTACACACACACACAGTCCCTGTTACACACACACACACACACACAGTCCCTATTACACACACAGCCCGTTACACACACACACAGTCCCTGTTACACACACACACACAGCCCGTTACACACACAGCCCGTTACACACAAAGCCGCTGTTCCCTATTCTACCCGCTTGCTTTGTGCTGAAAGTTCTCTGCCCTCTTGCCCTGGACCCTTCAGCCAATGGGAATAGCAAAGCTATCAGTTGCTCACAATATTTTGAATACTTAGACCACTTCAGCCTTCACATTGCATGGATTGCAGTGTGGGTTTGTGTGATCCGCCCGCCTGCTGTTAAAGCACCACTCTCCACATTTGTCATGTCCTCTGGGCTTGTGCTGTGGGAACCGCATGGCTGTTAGTGTGCAGCAGCCTTCAGCAAGCAGCAAACGGGCAGCTAACGACACAACCTGTGTGATTAGTGTTGGTCAGCTCGGGCCAGAGGCCTTGCTCGAGCCACACTGCTGCTCCGCAATCTCTCACCTCTATAGTGGGCAGGGACACTCGTTTCACAGATCACCCCAAGGTCTGAAGGGTCTCGACCCGAAACGTCACCTATCCATGTTCTCCACAGATGCTGCCTGACCCGCTGAGTTACTCCAGCACTCTGTGAAACGTCACCTATCCATGTTCTCCACAGATGCTGCCTGACCCGCTGAGTTACTCCAGCACTCTGTGAAACGTCACCTATCCATGTTCTCCACAGATGCTGCCTGACCCGCTGAGTTACTTAGATACAGGGATTGTTTTCAGACAGGGATTGTTTTCTGTGGAACACCAGAGGTTGAAGGAAGAGCTGACAGAAGTGTATAACATGATGAGGCAAAGATAGGGGAGACAGCCAGAAACTTTTCACAGGGTGGAAATGTCAAGGACTAGAGGGCATTGTTTTAAGGTGAATGGGGCAACGTTTAAAGATGATGTGCTAGGTCAGATTCTTTCCACAGTGGGGGTGCTGGAATGTGCTACCAGCGCTGGTGGTGGAGGCAGATAGGAGTTTAAGAGGCTTTTGGATTGCACATGGATATACTGGGAATGGAGGGATATGGATCACGTGCTGGCAGAGGAGATTAGTTTACTTTGGCACCGTGTACAGGACAGACAATGTGGGCCGAAGGGCCTGTCTGGTGCTGTCCTGTTCAGCTGTTCCAGCGACAGCACAGGTGACTGGTGGGACCACACAGAGCTGTGTGTGTGTGTGCAGGATGCAGCCGAGATTCACCAGGATGCTACCTGGGCTTGCGGGCTTGGGTTACAGGGAGAGGTTGGACACGCTGGGAGTGACGGAGGCTGAGGGGTGACCTTATTGAGGGGTGTGGACAAAGTGAATGCTCAGTCTTTTTCCCAGGGTAGAGGATTCTAAAACTAGAGGGCACAGGCTTAAGTTGAGAGGGGAGAGATTGAAGAGGGATCTCAAGAGTAACGTTTTCACGCAGAGGGTAGTCCATATCTGGAACTGAAATGAGCTGCCAGAGGAGTGGATACAATGATAATGTTGGACAGATCAATGGAAAGGAAGTGTTTAGAGTTCTAAGGGCCAAATGGGACGAGCCCAGTGTGCTAAATAGATCAGACCAGACCAGACCATGACATAGGAGCAGAATTAGGCCATTCAGCCCATCGAGTCTACTCTACCATTCAATCAAGGCTGATCTATCTGTCCCTCTCAACCCCATTGTCCTCTCTTCTCCCCATAACCTTTGACGCCCTAATCCTAAACAAGAACTTGCCCATCTCTGCTTTGTAAATACCCAGTGATGCCCACCACATCCGTCTGTGGCAATGAATCCACAGATTCATCACCCTCTGGCTGAGGGCCGAAGGGCCTGTGTATGTGCTGCCCAGCTATGATGGGCCGTGTATGGTGAAGGGCCTGTGCACGGAACGCCCGCCCGGGTAGCCTGAGCTCTTGTCTCGGTGCCAGAGCTGGGATTCCAGGGCAGGGAAGGTGGCCTCTCTCTCCCAGCAGCCTGGTTCCCACACTACATTAGTCACCGCTTATTTTAGGCAGCCTGATCTCTCAGCATTCCTCAGCAGTTTATTTTTGAAAATTAAGCAAAATATCAAAATTTATTGAGTTGAGTGAGTTCCCTACTGTAAAAACAAAGCATGAAATCCGTTTGCCATTGATGGTTCCACTGGGTAATGGTCTCTCTCTCTCACACACACACACACACACACACACACACACACACACACACACACACACACACACATACACACATACACACACACACGCGCGCGCACACACTCACGCACATGCGCACACACACACACACACACGCGCGCACACACTCACACACACACTCCTCTCGCACACACACTCACTCGCGCACACACTCACACAACACATACACAATCGTACTCGCACATACCCTACACATAAACACACACACACACACACACTACCTCTCCTCTCTCTCGCACACTCACTCACTCACACAACACACACACACAATCGTACTCACACACACCCCAACACATAAACACACACACACACACTCTCTCACTCACATGCGCACACACACACCCCCTACACATAAACACACACACACATTCCCCCCCGTTCGGCAGGTAGACTGTGGTGGGTGTGCCATGGTGAAGTGGCCACTGACTGCCTCTATACATGCCCAGAGACTGTGCTGAGCTCCCTGTCTCTCTCCCAGTCCCCAGCCCGTGCCGCACAGCTCCATGGTGAACATTGAGCCAATGTCATTGTGGGTGAGTCTCCAGTGAGCAATGTGGCCATGAAGCAGGTGTAGTAGACATGGGGATGGGGAGTGAATGTTGGAAGCTGCTGTTGTGTTAGACTGATGTCAGTGTGTGTAGATACTGGAAGCCCAGGCTTAGAGAGCAGCAGCAGCTCGTGCTGAGCTCATGGTGTTGGCAGCTTCACGAGGGTAACAGCTGAGAAATGCAAGGAATGTTTTGAAGAAGTAACCAGTAATGTGACGAGACGCTGCCAACATCTGGCTTTCAACAGCAGCGCAGCGGGTAGAGCTGCTGCCTCACGGCACCAGAGGCCCGGGTTCAATCCTGACCTCGGGTGCTGTCTGTGTGTAATTTGCATGCTCTCCCTGTGACTGGGTTTTCTCCGGGTGCTCCGGCTTCCTCCCACATCCCAAAGATGTGCAGATTTATAAATTAATAATTGTCCCTCTGTAAATGCCCCCTAGTGTGCAGGGAGTGGATGAGAAAGTGGGATAACATAGAACTAGTGTGAACGGGTGATTGCTGGCCAGCGTGGACCAAACATGGCCGGCTGTATCCATGCTGTAGCTATCAATCATTGGACATTGGAAGTCATATTGTGTAAGAAGATGTGTATTAGGTGTTGGTGATCTCCAGGTGTGAGCAGTTGGGGCATGTGCAGTGGGCAGGTGGTACAACTGATCCAAGGGCTGGCTGCTGAGGCTAAGGGGCAGTCTGACAGCAGGAGTGTGGAGTGGAACTAGGAGGTGTACGAGCTGGGGAGTCTATCCTCAAGCATGCATGGTGGGCACTGTTGTTGTGGAGGCAGACACCATCGAGGGGTTAACGAGGCTTCTGGATATGCAGGGATATGGATCACGTGCAGGCAGATATGAGTTGGTCCTGTCATCATGTTCAGCACGGACATTGTGGGCCGAAGGGCCTGTTCCTATGCTGCCCGCTTCTATGTTCAATACCTCTCTGGGGCACTAACCGCACTAAACGTTATTCCCTTATCCTGTATCTATACACTGTAAATGGCTCGATTGTAATCATGTATTGTCTTTCTGCTGACTGGACAGCACGCAACCAAAGCTTCGGTACACGTGACAATAAACGGAGCTGAGCTTCTGTGGTGATCGGCCTAACCCGACTGTCTGCCTCTGTTACAGGACCCTTCCAGCAAACCGGCACGGCGGCAGGGCGGCTGGGCGGACAACACCCCTCGCCTCTCCAAGTGAGTGACCATGCCCACCAACCTGCCCAGCCCAGCACTGCTCAGCGGGCAGTGCCCACGGACTGATGCCCAGCATAGCATACCCACCAACCTGCCCAGCCCAGCACCGCTCAGCGGGCAGTGCCCACGGACTGATGCCCAGCATAGCATACCCACCAACCTGCCCAGCCCAGCACTGCTCAGCGGGTAGTGTGCCCATGGACTGGTGCCCAGCGTAGCGAGACCAGGGGGTGGAGAAGCCTTTTACACCAATGGCCTTCATCAGTGAGGGCATCGGGCAAGTGTGAGGTGCTGCACTTTGGCAGGTCAAATGTAAGGGGAAAATATACCATTAATGGCGTCTCCTTTAACAGCGTTGATGTCCAGACAGATCTTGGGATCCAGGTCCATAACTCCCTGCTAGTGGCCACACAAGTAGGTGCAGTGGTGATGAACGCGGACAGTATCTGAGTCAGGACATCATGATGCAGTTTTATGCAACCTGATCTTCCCATGGTAGCAGCGAGATGAGAGCGTGGCCAGAGTGGTGTGTGTCTCTGATGATGCTGGCTGTGTGGCAGCGCCTCCTGTAGATCACTTCGATGGCGGGGAGGTCAGTACCTGTGATGGACCTTCAATGGTGGGGAGACAAAAATGCTGGAGAAACTCAGCGGGTGAAGCAGCATCTATGGAGCGAAGGAAATAGGCGACGTTTCGGGTTGAGACTCTTCTTCAGACCGATGTGGGGGTGGGGGGGGCGGGAAGAAGAAAGGAAGAGGCGGAGACAGTGGGCTATGGGAGAGCTGGGAACGGGAGGGGAATGAGGAAGAAAGCAGGGACCATCTGAAATTGGAGGTCAATGTTCATACCGCTGGGGAGGTCAGTACTGTGATGGACCTTCGATGGTGGGGAGATCAGTATCTGTGATGGACCGGGCAGTGTCTACCACTCGCTAGTCTCCACTGTCACATTGCAACATAGAATACTAAAGCACAGCAACAGGCCCTTCGGCCCACAATGTCCGTGCCAAATATGATGCCAAGACAGTCTGGCATCTACCTGCACGTGATCCATATCCCTCCATCCCCTGCATATCCATATATAGTCACACAGCACGGAAACAGGCCCTTCGGCCCAACCTGCCCATGCTGACCAACATGCCCCATCTACACTGATCCCACCTGTCGTATGCTTCAAAACCTTTCCTATCCACGTACCTGTCCAAGTGTCTATCAAATCTAGTTCTAGTCCCTGCCTCAACTACCTCCTGTGGCAGCTTGTGCCAGGCACCCACTGCCCTCTGTGTGAAAATGTTGCCCCTTGGGTTCCTATTAATTCTTGCCCCACACGTTCCATGAAACTTCTGCCCTGATGTCTTTGATCCTTGCATCATGGGAACAAGGTTCTGGCTATCCACTCTATCTACTTGTCTCAGGCCACCCCTCAATTCCAGAAAGAACAATCCAAGTCTGTCCACCTCTCTGTGTATCCCCGCTAATCCAGGCATCATTCTGGTCAACCACCTCTGCAGCCTCTCCAAAGCCTGCACACCCATCCTGCAATGGGGGCGACCAGACCTGCACGTAACACTCCACACAATCTGTTATTGAGTGTTTGTCATCTCTCTCCTTGTTCTTGTTTTCAGATCTGGTCGCAAAGTGTCAGAAGAACTGGAGGAGTGAGTATAGCCATCAGCCCGTTCCCAATACCAGACTCCCAAGCTGCCCCCCCCCCCACCTGAACCACCCCCCACCCAACCCAGCCCCCCCCCCACCCAACCCAGCCCCCCCCCACCCAACCCTGCCCCCCCCACCCAACCCTGCGCCTCCCACCTGAACCACCCCACACCCAACCCAGTCCCCCCCACCCAACCCAAACCCCCCACCCAACCCTGCCCCCCCCACCCAACCCTGCGCCTCCCACCTGAACCACCCCCCACCCAACCCAGTCCCCCCCACCCAACCCTGCGCCTCCCACCTGAACCACCCCACACCCAATCCTGCCCCCCCCCCACACAAACCTGCCTCCCCCCACCTTAACCACCCCCCACCTTAACCACCCCACCACCTTAACCACCTGGCCTGCCCCCCACCTGTGTACCCTATCGTTGCCTGTGTTGGGGGGTGATGTACGTGTGTTGTATGACCCTGTGTTGGGGGGTGATGTATGGGCCCTGTGTTGGGGTGATGTATGGGCCCTGTGTTGGGGTGATGTATGGGCCCCGTGTTGGGGGGGGGTGATGTATGGCCCGTGTTGGTTGCCTGTTGGGGTGATGTATGGGCCCTGTGTTGGGGTGATGTATGGGCCCTGTGTTGGGGTGATGTATGGGCCCTGTGTTGGGGTGATGTATGACCCTGTGTTGGGGTGATGTATGGCCCTGTGTTGGGGTGATGTATGACCCTGTGTTGGGGTGATGTATGGGCCCTGTGTTGGGGTGATGTATGGGCCCTGTGTTGGGGTGATGTATGGGCCCTGTGTTGGGGTGATGTATGACCCTGTGTTGGGGTGATGTATGGGCCCTGTGTTGGGGTGATGTATGGGCCCTGTGTTGGGGTGATGTATGGGCCCTGTGTTGGGGTGATGTATGGGCCCTGTGTTGGGGTGATGTATGGCCCTGTGTTGGGGTGATGTATGGCCCTGTGTTGGGGTGATGTATGGGCCCTGTGTTGGGGTGATGTATGGGCCCTGTGTTGGGGTGATGTATGGCCCTGTGTTGGGGTGATGTATGGCCCTGTGTTGGGGTGATGTATGGGCCCTGTGTTGGGGTGATGTATGGGCCCCGTGTTGGGGTGATGTATGACCCTGTGTTGGGGTGATGTATGGGCCCTGTGTTGGGGTGATGTATGGGCCCTGTGTTGGGGTGATGTATGGGCCCTGTGTTGGGGTGATGTATGGGCCCTGTGTTGGGGTGATGTATGGGCCCCGTGTTGGGGGGGGGGGTGATGTATGGGCCCTGTGTTGGGGTGATGTATGGGCCCTGTGTTGGGGGGGGTGATGTACGGCCCTGTGTTGGGGTGATGTATGGCCCTGTGTTGGGGTGATGTATGACCCTGTGTTGGGGTGATGTATGACCCTGTGTTGGGGTGATGTATGGGCCCTGTGTTGGGGTGATGTATGGGCCCTGTGTTGGGGTGATGTATGGGCCCTGTGTTGGGGTGATGTATGGCCCTGTGTTGGGGTGATGTATGGCCCTGTGTTGGGGTGATGTATGGGCCCTGTGTTGGGGTGATGTATGGGCCCTGTGTTGGGGTGATGTATGACCCTGTGTTGGGGTGATGTATGGGCCCTGTGTTGGGGTGATGTATGGCCCTGTGTTGGGGTGATGTATGGCCCTGTGTTGGGGTGATGTATGGGCCCTGTGTTGGGGTGATATATGGCCCTGTGTTGGGGTGATGTATGGCCCTGTGTTACATAGTGTTACATAGTGTTGTGGGGTGATGTACGTGTGTTCTCTCCCACAGCACACGGCTCAGGCCCCGCAGCCCCGAGGACTCTGACGATGATGGAGGTGAGCACATTGGGCGATGTACCCCGGTCATTCCTTCTTCTCCCGACCGGCACAAGGTACGGAAGCTTGAAAGTACGCACCACCAGACTCAGGAACAGCTTCTTCCCCTCTGTTATCAGGCTTCTGAACGGTCCTTCCATAAGCTTCTGTCCGATTCACCTCCACCCCATTGCGGACACTCTGTCTGTGGAACTGGTACTCTACAATGCTGAGAACTATATTCTGCACTCTGTATCTTCCCCTTTGCTCTACCTATTGTACGTGAGTTTGGTTTATTGTCACGTATAACAAGGTACAGTAAAAAACCTTTTTGTTGCATGCTACCCAGTCAGTGGAAAGACAATCCATGTTTGGACAGCTTGCAAAACGAAGCTTTTCACTGTACCTCGGTACACAATGATGGTGATGTGGAGAGGAGAGGGTGGGGGTTGTGAGAGGGGCACGGACTGTGGGTGTCTGCAGTGGAGCTGGAGTGGGGTGTTTGGGGTGAGGGGGGGTGGTGGGGCAAGCAACACCGTCTTGCCGAGGCAAGGGGGCAGGAGGAGGGAGAGGCCTCAGTCAGTGGCTGTGACCCCCCACCCCTGCTGCTGACCCACACCATCCTGTCACAGGGACATTTCTTCCTAGCTGCTATCAGGCAACAGAACTGGCCTATCACCAATAGAGAGCGGTCCTGAGCCAACATCTACCTCATTGGAGACCCTCGGACTATCTTTGAGCAACTGGGGAAATCACCAATATTGACTGGGAAAATCATCATAGTGTGAAGGGTTTAAATGTGGTGCAATTCCTCAAATGTGTTCAGGGGAGTTTTCTCAAGCAGTATGTAGAGGCCCCCACACGTGAGAGGGCAACGCTGGATCGAGTATTGGGCAATTGGGAAGGACAAGTTAATGAAGTGTGTGCCTTTTGGGACCAGTGACCACAGTTCAATTAGGTTTAAGATAGTTATGGATCGGGATGGAGAGGGTCCACGTGTTAAAATGCTCAACTGGGGTAAGGCCAACTTTGAGGGTATGAGAGAAGGTCTCGCTAAAGTTGACTGGAGCAGGTTATTTGAGGGGAAAGGAACATCGGCCAAGTGGGATGTTTTTAAAAATGTGCTGATGAAAGTTCAAGATGTGTACGTCCCCGTTAGAGTGAAGGGCAAAGCAGGCAAACGTAATGAAGCTTGGCTGACGAGGGAAATTGAGGCATTAGTCAAAAACAAGAAGGATGCATGGGACAGGTATAGACAGCTGGGATCAAGTACATCCCTGGAGGAGTTTCGGGAACTAAGGAGTCAACTAAAAAAAGGAAATCAGAAGGGCAAAAAGGGGCCAGGAGATAGCTCTGGCGGGCAGCATTAAGGACAAACCCAAACATTTTTATAAACACATAAGGGGGAAAAGGGTAACTAGAGAGAGAGTGGGACCTCTCAGGAATCAAAGCGGTCACCTCTGTGTGGAAACACAGGAGATGGGCAAGGTCCTCAATGAGTATTTCTCCTCTATTTATCGAGGAGAAAGACAATAGGACGGAGGAAATTGTTGCAGTCACTGGAAGTGTCTTGAGAGCAGTCAGTGTTACCGTCAAAGAAGTACTGAAGGTACTGTCGTGTTTGAAGGTAGACAAATCTCCAGGGCCTGATCAGATATATCCAAGGACATTGTGGGAAACTAGAGAGGAAATTGCAGGAGCTCTGGTTGATATTTACGTGTTGTCTTTAAATACAGGAGAGGTGCCGGATGACTGGAGGGTGGCAAATGTTGTGCCTCTATTCAAAAAGTGCTGCAGGGAAAATGCTGGGAACTATAGGCCAGTGACCTTAACATCTGTAGTTGGAAAGTTGCTAGAGAGTATTCTGAGGGATAGGTTATACATGCAGTTAGATGGACAAGGGTTGATTAGGGATAGTCAGCATGGTTTTGTACGTGGGAGGTCGTGTCTCACAAATCTGATTGAGTTTTTTGAAGACGTGACCAAGAAGGTTGATGAGGGCAGAGCTGTAGATGTTGTATATATGGGCTTCAGTAAGGCGTTCGACAAGGTTCCACATGGTAAGCTGCTCTGGAAGGTTAGATCGCATGGGATCCAAGAAGAGATAGCTGAATGGATAGCAAATTGGCTCCATGGAAGGAAGCAGAGGGTGATGGTGGAAGGTTGCTTCTCGGACTGGAGGCCTGTGACTAGTGGTGTGCCTCAGGGTTCGGTGCTGAGCCCGTTACTGTTTGTCATCTACATCAATGATTTGGATGAGAACATGCAGGGCAAGATTAGCAAGTTTGCTGATGATACAAAAGTGGGTGGTTTTGCAGATAGTGAAGATGGTTGTGAAAGATTGCAGCAGGATCTTGATCGATTGGCCAGGTGGGCTGAGGAATGGTTGATGGAATTTAATACAGAGATGTGTGAGGAGTTGCATTTTGGAACGTCGAACAAGGGCAGGACTTACACAGCGAATGGTAGGCCTCTGGGTAGTGTTGTAGAGCAGAGGGATCTATGAGTAAAGGTGCATGGTTCCTTGAAGGTCGAGTCGCAGGTAGAAAGGTGGCAAAAAGGCTTTTGGCATTTTGGCCTTCATCAGTCAGAGTATTGAGTATAGAAGTTGGGAGGTCATATTGCAGTTGTATAAGACATTGGTGAGACAGCATTTAGAATATTGTGTTCAGTTCTGGGCACCATGTTATCGGAAAGATGTTGTCAAGCTTGAAAGGGTTCAGAGAAGATTTACGAGGATGTTGTCAGGACTAGAGGGTTTGAGCTATAGGGAGAGGTTGAGTAGGCTGGGTCTCTATTCCATGGAGCACAGGAGGATGAGGGGAGATCTTATAGAGGCGTACATAATCATGAGAGGAATAGATCAGGTAGATGCACAGACTCTTGCCCAGAGTTGGGGAATCGAGGACCAGAGGACATAGGTTCAAGGTGAAGGGGAAAAGATTTAATAAGAATCCGAGGGGTAACTTTTTCACACAAATATTGGTGGGTGTATGGAACAAGCTGCCAGAGGAGGTAGTTGAGGCTGGGACTATCCCAACGTTTAAGAAACAGTTAGACAGGTACATGGAAAGGACAGGTTTGGAGGGATATGGACCAAACGCAGGCACGTGTGATCAGTGTAGCTGGGACATGTTGGCTGGTGTGGGCAAGTTGGGCCGAAGGGCCTGTTTCCACACTGTATCTTTCCATGACTCTAACACGAACCGACCCGAAACGTCATCCATTCCTTTTCTCCAGAGATGCTCCCTGTTCCGCTGAGTTACTCCAGCTTTTTGTGTCTAACTTCAGTGGCTTTACCTTACACTAAATGTTATTCATGTTATTCCCTTTATCATGTATCTGTTCACTGTGGACAGCTCGATTATAATCATGTGTTGTCTTTCCGCTGACTGGTTAGCACGCAACAAAAAACCTTTCACTGCACCTGGGTACACGTGACCAGAAACTCAACTCAACTCAACTCTTCCTGTGCAGATATCCCCGTCATTCCTGACCTGGAGGAGGTGGAGGAGGAGGACCTGGCCATGCAGGTGGCAGCCCCCCCCAGGTAGGCACCCCCACCCCGAACCCACCCCCCCACCCCGAACCCACCCCCCCACCCCGAACCCACCCCCCCACCCCCCCAACCCGAACCCACCCCCCCAACCCGAACCCACCGCCCCACCCCTAACCCACCGCCCCACCTCCCCACCCCGAACCCACCCCCCCACCCCTAACCCACCGCCCCACCTCCCCACCCCGAACCCACCACCCCCACCCCGAACCCACCGTCCCCACCCCGAACCCACCGCCCCACCCCGAACCCACCGCCCCACCCCTAACCCACCGCCCACCTCCCCACCCCGAACCCACCCCCCCACCCCGAACCCACCGCCCCACCTCCCCACCCCGAACCCACCCCCCCCACCCTGAACCCACCCCGAACCCACCCCCCCACCCCGAACCCACCCCCCCACCCCGAACCCACCCCCCCACCCCGACCCACCTCCCCACCCCGAACCCACCCCCCCACCCCGAACCCACCGCCCCACCTCCCCACCCCGAACCCACCCCCCCACCCCGAACCCACCCCCCCACCCCGAACCCACCCCCCCACCACCCCGAACCCACCCCCCCACCCCGAACCCACCCCCCCACCCCTAACCCACCCCCCAACCCGAACCCACCTCCCCACCCCCAACCCCCCCCCCCACCCCAACCCCCCCCCCACCCCCAACCCCACCCCCCAACCCCAACCCCACCGCCCCACCCCCCCCCCCCCCCCCCCCCCGCCCCACCCTGAACATGGAGGGGTTGGGGCTGTGTGGTCAGTGTGACCTCTCTCTCTCTCTCTCTCTGTCTGTCTCCCTCAGTGTGCAGGTGAACCGGGTGTTGACGTACCGGGACCTGGACAATGATCTGATGAAGTACGGGGCCTTCCACACCCTGGTGAGTGGGCGGAACATTCCAGAACCCCGTGCCCACCTCCCTCACCGTGATCACCCTCACCCCCACCCCCAGCCCTTCACTCACCACCCCCAGTCCCGCTGTCTGGACCCAGACCAGGTTCATTGAAGCCCCTCCCTGCTCACTGCCCACTGGCCAGGATGAGGGTGGGGTTTGGTCTTGGTGGGGGAGTGGGGTGCCTGGGGGCTGTGGGTGAGGGTGTGGGGGTGGGGGGAGGGTTTGTCGGGTGGAGTGTGTGGGGTGGTGTGGGGGTGTGGTTGTGGGGGTGGGTGTGGGGGGGGTGTGTGGGTGGTGTGTGGGGGGTGTGTGGGTGGTGTGTGGGGGGGGGTGTGGGTGGTGTGTGGGGGGGTGTGGGGTGTGTGGGGTGTGTGGGGTGTGTGGGGTGTGTGGGTGTGGGGGGGGGGTGTGGGGGTGTGGGGGGTGTGTGGGGGGGGGGTGGGGGTGGGGGTGGTGGGGGGTGTGGGTGTGGGTGGGGGGTGGGTGGGTGTGGGGGGTGTGTGGGTGGTGTGTGGGGGGGGTGTGGGTGGTGTGTGGGGGGGTGTGGGTGGGGTGGGGGTGTGGGGGCGGTGATGCCGGTGCTGACGTGCGGTGCTTTTACAGGACGGGGACATCGACCTGAAGCTGCTGAGCCGGGTGCTGTCAGCGGAACAAGAGGTACGAGAGGTGAGTGACCGTCACGGGGTGGGGGGGGGGGAGGAGAGGGGGGGGGCGGGGGTGAGGGAGAGGATGGAGGATGGAGGATGGAGGAGGGGGGTGGGGGGGGTGTTGCTCTGTTGCACCCCTCCCCACCCCACCGCTTGCCACCATGTTGCGTGTGTGAGTGGCCAGGTGTTGTACTCTGCCTGTGATGTTGCGTGTGATGTGTGTGGCCAGGTGTTGTACTCTGCGTGTGATGTGTGTGCAGGAGGACGTGTGCTGGGCGTGGGACCAGCTCTTCACTGAAGTTTCCTCGGAGTTGCTGACTGAGTCGGAGGAGCGCACTGGGCAGGACGAGGACGAGCCCAAACTGGTGCCAGCGCAGGGGTGATGGGAGATAGTCCTGCCCCCCCCTACCTCTCCCCGTGTACACCCTCCCCCCCCCCCCCCGTGTATACACCCTACCCAGATGTGTGTAAAATACCTGTGTACACCTTTCCCCCCGCTGTGTGCACGTGTGTGTGTAAAATACAACCCCTGTACACCGGTTGCTGTTCTCCCCGCACTGTGGGGCCTGTAACAATAAACCTCTTTACACCCGTTACCCCTCTCACCACTTTGTGCTCGTGTGCGTTCTCCAGCGGCCTCTCTCTTGTCCAGCGCTCTGGAGTGATGGAGCTCGCGAGGCCTGTGTCCCAGTCAAGATTCAAGATTCAATTTAACGCACCAGTTAAGGTGCAGTGAAATGTGAGTCATCATACAGCCGTACTAAGTAAAAAGCAACAATACACACAGCACATAAAATAAAGTTTAATATAAACACCCACCATAGTGGAATTAACATTCCTCACTGTGATGGAAGGCAATAAAGTCCAGTCATCTTCCTCTTTGTTCACCTGTGGTCGGGGCCTTTGAACGGGTCCGTTGCCGACGGTCCTCGTGTCGGGAGGATGGAAACTCCGGCGTTGTGACGGATTGGAACAGCATGGAGCTCCCGAGTCGGCCACCGTGAGACCGAACACCGTGGCTTTACAGTGCTAAAGTCCACAGGACCCGCAGTCGGAGCTTCAACACTGGCGATCCTCGGCAAAAGATCACAGGCTCCGCGATGGTAAGTCAGCGCCGCACCCGAGGCTTGAAGCTCCGGGCCGGTCTCCACTCCACGTTGCAGGCCGCAGGGGGGGCGGAGATGCAACACGGAGAAAACTCGCATCTCCGTTGAGGTAAGTGACTGAGAAAGGTTTCCCCCGATCCTGACCCCCGCACCTCCCCACATAAAACATGCCAAGAGACATTAAAACAAACATTCAGGACATGCTTAAAATAATAAAAACAGAGAAGGGACAAGACAGACTGTTGACGAGGCAGCCATTACGGGCGCCACCCGGTGGTGACTAGTGAATATCACCACTAACCACAGCCCAGAGATAGAGCTCCACACACACACACGTCACGCACACACACACACGTCACGCACACACACACCATGCACACGCACGCCACACACACACGCCATGCACACACACACACCATGCACACACACAAAGACATGCACGCACACGCATTCATACGCACACACACATACACGCCACACACACACGCCACGCACACACACAAAGTGTGACATACAGACATGCACGCACATGCAGTCATACGTACACACACGTGCACAAACACACCCTCTCCTCACTTACACTACACTCTCACACGGCCCACACACTCTTACACACCCATACACCTCCACTCTCACATGGGGACTGTTGTAGAGCAGAGGGATCTAGGAGGGCAGGTATACCTAGTTCCTTGAAAGTGGCATCACAGATAGCCACGGTGCATCAGAAGCCATTTGGTACATTGGCCTTCATCAGTCACGGTATTGAGTATAGAAGTTGGGATGTTGAATGGCCTCATTTTAGTTCATTATCTTATGGTTGTGGTCGGGACAGAGAGAGAGAGAGAAAATGAAAAATAAATACATTTCACTAGAAAGAGTGGATGAGAGGGGAGAGATACAAATCTGGAGAGAGAATAGACTGAGAAACAGCAATAGGGAGAGATTGGGGATTACACAGATACATAGACAATAGGTGCCAGAGTAGGCCATTTGGCCCTTTGAGTCAGCACTGGCATTCAGTGTAATAATGGCTAATCATCCACAATTAGTACCCCGTTCCTGCCTTCTCATATCCCTTGATTCCCTTGAACCTATGCTGCACTCCCTCAATAGCAAGAATAGCAAGGATTATGTGTATGTGTGTGAGAGAAAGACAAGAGGTAGGAAGAAGAGGTATAGTCTTGTCCCACTTTCTCGTTCACTCCCTACACACCAGGGACAATTTACAGAGGCCGATTAATTTACAAACCTGCACGTCTTTGGGATGTGGAAGGAAACTGGAGCACCCGCAGAAAACCCACTCGGTTACAGAGAGAATGTACACCCTCCACACAGACAGTGCCCCGGGTAAGGATTGAACCCGGGTGTGTGGCACTGAGGCAGCAATGTCCTATCCTCGCCTTGCTTTTCCAGCTTTCTCCCCCCCAACTCCATCAATCTAGGGGGTCCCGACCTGAAACATCGCCTGTCCATTGCCTCCACGGACGCTGGCTGGCCGGCATCGTGTGTTTGGCACTAGTGGTGCACGTGACCCTTGCCCCTGGATCGTGGACATCTCCAGAAACAGCAGCTCACACCGTGAGGGACCTCAATGTCAAGTGGCTGCTCCCAGCGTGGTCATGGACTGCCAGGCAACTCTGCGTGTTGCTCCCTGACGTGCACCTACAATCATTCATTACAATCGCTCCACTCCTCAAAATGCCTACTCCCCTTATCCTGTATCTGTACACTGTGGACGGCTCGATTGTAATCATGTATAGTCTTTACGCTGACTGGATTACACGCAACAAAAAGCTTTTTACTGTATCTCCATACACGTGACAATAAACTAAGAACTATGAAGGGGGCTCCCAGGAACAGCACTGCCTGCGAGTGTGACAACAGACCCCCCCCCCCCATGCCCAGACAATCCCCCATCAGGGATAGTAGCATTTAGACAGTAGACAATAGGTGCAGGAGTAGGCCATTCGGCCCTTCGAGCCATTCAATGTGACATCCCCAATCAGTACCCAGTTCCTGCCTTCTCCCCATATCCCCTGACTTCGCTATTTTCAAGAGCCCTATCTAGCTCTCTCTTGAAAGTATCCAGCGATCCGGCCTCCACCGCCCTCTGAGGCAGAGAATTCCACAGAACTCCTTTTATGCTCGTTTCGAGATGGCCAACACCACCCCAGGTCTGCCGACTATCGACAATACCGCCAGCGGGCTGGCTACCGAAGCTGAAGGGAGGAATGTGCACACATTCTCGCTGTCCGAGCACGACGTGAGGAGGGCTCTGACACGAGTGAACACGAGAAAAGCTGCAGGCCCCGATGGCATCTCGGGGCGAGTACTCAAGTCCTGTGCTACGCAGTTAGCTCCGGTGCTCACTACAATATTCAACCTCTCCCTGGACAAGTCCGTGGTCCCTGCCTGCTTCAAAAAGTCCATCATTGTACCGGTACCAAAAATGCCTCCCCAGCCTGTCTGAATGACTACCGTCCGGTGGCCCTTACCTCGGTAGTCATGAAATGCTTTGAGAGGCTGGTGAAGAAACACATCTGTGCCTTCCTCCCTCGCAACATGGACCCGTTGCAGTTCGCATACCGTCCGAACAGATCCTCGGACGATGTGGTCTCCCAGGTTTTGCACACCGCTCTCTCTCATCTTGACAGTCAGAAGGGGGGCTACGTGAGAAAGCTGTTCATAGACTTCAGTTCAGCCTTCAACACGATAGTCTCCACCAGACTGGCTGGGAAGCTACTGGAATTAGGGCTCAACACCCCCCGTGTGCCTGGGACCTGGACTTTCTCACCGCCAGGCCGCAGGTAGTCAAGATGGGAGGGAATACATCGAAGTCCCTCACCCTGAGCACAGGATCGCCCCAAGGTTGCGTCTTCAGCCCCCTATTGTACTCCCTGTACACACATGACTGTGTGGCTAGGTACAGCTCCAACTCAATAATTAAGTTTGCTGATGACACTGTGGTGGTGGGCCTGATCTCAGACAACGATGAGAAGGCCTACTGGGAGGAGGTGGCTGATCTAGCACTCTGGTGCCAGGACAACAGCCTCCTCTTGAACATCAAAAAAACGAAGGAGCTGATCGTGGACTTTAGGAGGGCACATCATCCGAGGACGTATACACCATTGAGGATAAATGGGGATACTGTGGATGGGGTGAGCTGTTTTAAATATCTGGGAGTCCACATCTCTGAGGATATGACATGGACATCACACGCCACAGCACTCGTGAGTAAGGCAAGGCAGCGCCTTTACCACCTCAGGCAATTGAGGAAATTCAGAGTGTCTCCAAGGATCCTCCAGTGCTTCTACTCAGCGGCTGTGGAAAGCATCATGTCCGGAAATATTACCATCTGGTTTGGGAATTGCTCTGCCCAGGACAAGAAGGCTCTGCAGAGAGTAGTGCGTTCGGCCGCAGCGGCCTCTGCAGTCCGTCTGTGTTTTATTATTTTTTGTCTCGTTTTTATGTAATTTTTGTTATTTTTTCTGTTGGGGTATGTGTGTGGGGGGGGGGAGGGGGTTACTTTAAAATCTTTCCCCTGCACGGGAGACCCGATCTTTTCTTTGTCGGGTCTCCGTTGTCGTTGGGGCTGCAACGTGGAGCGACCTCCAACAGGAATGACCTGGGGTTCCAGCTGCGGAGCTGCCGACTACTCACCGTCACGGGGCTGGCCGAGTCCGGAGCGGGTGGAGCTGTGGTTGAGTATTGCTGCCACCCGACCTCCGGAGTTCGGAGGCTGCAACTGCGGGTTTGGCGGACGGCGACACCGGGAGCCCGCGGGTCCCTGCTGGGTGACCGCTTTTCAGGGCTTCCGCAGCGGCGACTTCTCCCGCCCGAGTTGCGGGGTTGAAGATTACCTGAGCGGGGCCTAACACCATCGCCCCGCGCGGCTTGGAGTGGCCGTGGGACTCTGCGAGCGCACGCCGGGGGCTCTAACACCAAGACCCGGTGCGCGACCTCGCATCACCCGGCGTGGCTTTAATGGACGCGGGACAATCGCCATCGCCAGCCGGGGGCTTTGACTTTGACTCTGACTCTGACATCGGGGGGGAGAGTGCAGTGGAGAGATAAGTTTTTTTTGCCTTCCATCACAACGATGTGATGGATGTTTGTGTAACCTGTGTTGTGTCTCGGGTCTTTTTGTTTTGTAATGTATGGCTGCAGAAACGACATTTCGTTTGGACCTCAAGGGGTCCAAATGACAATAAATTGAATTGTATTGTATTGTACTATGGGAACTTCACTCGCCCCCCTGCAGGAACTATACATCAGGAGGTGCAATTCCAGAGCCAATAAAATCATGGGAGACCCCTTCCACCCCTGCAACGGACAGTTCCAGCTGCTACGGTCAAGCAAACGCCTCCGTTGCCATGCTGTGAGAACGGAGAGGTTGAGAAGGAGTTTCTTCCCAGAGGCCATTCGGACTGTAAACTCCTATCTCACCAGGGACTAACTTTACTGAACGTTTTTCCTTCCGCCCACAATATTTAACATGAAAAAGAATATGTGTGTGTTTATGATTGTGTTTATAGTTTGTTTGGTTGTTTGTTTGTTTGTCTTTTTGCACAAAGTCTGCGAGCATTGCCACTTTTCATTTCATTGCACATCTCGTATGTGTATGTGACGAATAAACTTGACTTGACTCCATGTGTGAAAAAGTGTTTCCTCGTCTCCATTCTAAATGGCTTACCCCTTATTCTTAAACTGTGGCCCCTGGTTCTGGACTCCCCCAACATCGGGAACATGTTTCCTGCCTCTAGTGTGTCCAAGCTCTTAATAATCTTATATGTTTCAATAAGATACCCTCTCATCCTTCTAAACTCCAGTGTACAAGCCCAGCCGTTCCATTCTCTCAGCATATGACAGTCCCTACATCTCGGGAATTAATTTTGTAAATCTATGCTGCACTCCCTCAATAGCAAGAATGTCCTTCCTCAAATTAGGGGACCAAAATTGCACACAATACTCCAGGTGTGGTCTCACTAGGGCCCTGTACAACTGCAGAAGGACCTCTTTGCTCCTATACTCAACTTATGAAGGCCAACATGCCTTTCGCTTTCTTCACTGTCTGCTGTACCTGCATGCTTACTTTCATTGATTGATGAACAAGGACCCCCAGATCCCATTGTACTTCCCCTTTTCCCAACTTGTTGCCATTTAGATAGTAATCTGCCTTCCTGTTTGATAACCTCACATTTATCGACATTAAACTGCAATTGCCGTGCATCTGCCCACTCACCCAACCTGTCCAAGTCACCCTGCATCCTCCTCACAGTTCACATTGCCACCCAGCTTTGTGTCATCTGCAAATTTGCTAATGTTACTTTTAAGGCTGTTGGATGGGCACATGGCTATGCAGAGAGATAGAGCACGTGCAGACAGTGGAGATTAGTTTGGCATGGAC